>NC_060069.1:128987957-129290987 GCF_922984935.1 Meles meles | reverse complement strand
AAAATGGATAACAGTTGAAACCTCTGCATTTATTTCGTGCACTGCAAGGCAAGATGGAAATGCACGTTCCTAATATGTCAGCCTTTTATGGTTTTTGTTTTTTTTTAACCTTCTGGGTTAGATATTATTGATTTTGGTGATTGAAAATATTATATTCTAGAAAGGGAAGGAAGTTCTGTATTTAGAGCTCAGAATTCATCACCAGCCACTCTTTAATCTCATGAGTAAAATAAATCACCATTAAAAAAATAGTCCTGTGAAACAAATCACACACACACATACACACGTACACACAAACGTCAAATCCCCCAAACCCCAAATAAACCTTGTAATAATGACATGATGGAAGAACAGGTAAGTTTTTAAATTACATAAGTGTACTGGACAAATTAAACTTGGTGATATACAAACCCAAGATAATTTAATTTTCTCCAATCATTGCTTCAACCATGCTTCACTGATTATCCTTTTTTCAACCCATAATGACATCTTGGAAAATCCCATCACTTTCTTGTCACTTTCTGTTATTAAAAAGTCTTATTCAATCTAAAACTTCAATTTCATCACCTTCTGTCCTCCCGATGTTGACCAAGGAATGTTTCATTTCCAGGACTTTGCCCCTTCACTCTTCTTTCTGGATTTGATTACTCCATTGACAGTGGTGTTGGAAGCATTGCAGAAATAGGCAATAATCTTTTAACCTCCCTGGTACATTTTTCCCTGCTGTGAATACTTATGAACATAACAATGCTCAATTGTGGATGCCTGTTCTTCTAGGCACAAGGGCAATTTTTTAGGAGCCATGAGAATGTCCTTCCCATCTCACAATCCGGAGGCAGGAGATTCACTGACCAGTTCCTCTACTTGTTTTTCCCTTCTTCTCTCCACCTCCAAAAGGTTCAGCTCTGTTCTCACCTCACAGCCTCTATTTTCACCTCACAGCCTCTCTTTTCTCTGTGTCCAGCTTTCACTGGTGGAGGACCAGGGTGATAACTCAAACCTGAGTACATTTTCTCATGTCTACTTGACTCATAGAAATCTGCTGCATTCTCATCACCTCAGACCATGGAAATGCAGGCTATTCTTCTCTTCACATTGTCTTTTTAAGGTAATTTTATTATTATTACTATAATTATTATTTTGTCTGCTCATATAGGTCCAAAAGAAGACTAGTGAGCTCATGGCCTAAACGGACATCCTTCCAGGAAACTACGATTCCAATCCCCCAGTCTGGAAAGAGTTACTCCTTACTTGGCTGTTGGGTAGGCTGATCATATATTTCTTTTTTTTTTTTTCCCTTTTTATTTATTTATTTTTTTTTCAGCGTAACAGTATTCATTCTTTTTGCACAACACCCAGTGCTCCATGCAAAACGTGCCCTCCCCATCACCCACCACCTGTTCCCCCAACCTCCCACCCCTGACCCTTCAAAACCCTCAGGTTGTTTTTCAGAGTCCATAGTCTCTTATGGTTCGCCTCCCCTCCCCAATGTCCATAGCCCGCACCCCCTCTCCCAATCCCACCTCCCCCCAGCAACCCCCAGTTTGTTTTGTGAGATTAAGAGTCATTTATGGTTTGTCTCCCTCCCAATCCCATCTTGTTTCATTTATTCTTCTCCTATCCCCCTACCCCCCCATGTTGCTTCTCCATGTCCTCATATCAGGGAGATCATATGATAGTTGTCTTTCTCCGATTGACTTATTTCATTAAGCATGATACGCTCTAGTTCCATCCACGTCGTCGCAAATGGCAAGATTTCATTTCTTTTGATGGCTGCATAGTAATCCTAAAATTTATATGGAACCAGAAAAGACCTCGAATAGCCAAAGGAATATTGAAGAACAAAGTCAAAGTTGGTGGCATCACAATTCCGGACTTCAAGCTCTATTACAAAGCTGTCATCATCAAGACAGCATGGTACTGGCACAAAAACAGACACATAGACCAGTGGAACAGAATAGAGAGCCCAGAAATCGACCCTCAACTCTATGGTCAACTCATCTTCGACAAAGCAGGAAAGAATGTCCAATGGAAAAAAGACAGCCTCTTCAATAAATGGTGCTGGGAAAATTGGACAGCCACATGCAGAAAAATGAAATTGGACAACTTCCTTACACCACACACGAAAATAGACTCCAAATGGATGAAGGACCTCAATGTGAGAAAGGAATCCATCAAAATCCTTGAGGAGAACGCAGGCAGCAACCTCTTCGACCTCAGCCGCAGCAACATCTTCCTAGGAACAACGGCAAAGGCAAGGGAAGCAAGGGCGAAAATGAACTATTGGGATTTCATCAAGATCAAAAGCTTTTGCACAGCAAAGGAAACAGTTAACAAAACCAAAAGACAGCTGACAGAATGGGAGAAGATATTTGCAAACGACATATCAGATAAAGGGCTAGTATCCAAAATCTATAAGGAACTTAGCAAACTCAACACCCAAAGAACAAACAATCCAATCAAGAAATGGGCAGAGGACATGAACAGACATTTCTGCAAAGAAGACATCCAGATGGCCAACAGACACATGAAAAAGTGCTCCACGTCACTCGGCATCAGGGAAATACAAATCAAAACCACAATGAGATATCACCTCACACCAGTCAGAATGGCTAAAATTAACAAGTCAGGAAATGACAGATGCTGGAGAGGATGTGGAGAAAGGGGAACCCTCCTCCACTGTTGGTGGGAATGCAAGCTGGTGCAACCACTCTGGAAAACAGCATGGAGGTTCCTCAAAATGTTGAAAATAGAACTACCCTATGACCCAGCAATTGCACTACTGGGTATTTACCCTAAAGATACAAACATAGTGATCCGAAGGGGCACGTGTACCCGAATGTTTATAGCAGCAATGTCTACAATAGCCAGACTATGGAAAGAACCTAGATGTCCATCAACAGATGAATGGATCAAGAAGATGTGGTATATATACACAATGGAATACTATGCAGCCATCAAAAGATCATATATTTCACTGTCCATACCAAGTCACTCTTGAGAATAGAAGGGGGCTAGAGGCATAAGCCAGGATTTTCCTGGGCAAACGCAGAGATATGTTCTCCTAATAATGGGAAAGTAGGAACACTTTTGTTTGTAGGACTCCTTGGTGAGCTGAGTAAGGCAGAACACTCTCTTCCTAGGATAAAGTTTGAAAACCAGGGAGATTCACCTCTCTTTCTTTCCCTAGCATTTGGTTTAATGGAGGTGATGGGGGAGGGAGAGAGGGAGGGATAAGGCAGTGGACATTAGTGGTGCGAATAGCAAAGTGAGTTTGGTTACAAGCAAGGTGTTCGGCTCTTGGTGATTTAGAATATTAAATATTCTAAACTTCCGTTTAGAATATTAGGTATTTGATGTCCCTTTGTTCTTAGATGCCAATCCTTCGTGTCAGTTATAGACAAGAGGACACAGAGTATAACATCAACTTAAATATAGAAATTTAGTTGTAAAAATATTTCAGGAGTCATGATTTCAGTATAGGATTAATGAAATCTAATTATTTTCAACTAACCATGTGGTAAAGTATGTGGTTTTCTAGAAAAAGGACTCCAAGACTCCAAGACTCTTGCCTTCTCAATGATTTCCATTGTACAAACATATCATCTATCTCATGTATCATTGCTTTTCTCCTCTTTACTGGATAATCCTCTTCAGTCTACCTATATCCCATAATACATTATCTCTCACCTTACCAAAAACTCAGTTTGTTTTGATTCCACCTCCTGTATCTGCTACTATATATTTTGCTTGCTCCTTTTCATTTCAAAACTTCTCAAAATAATTGTATATGGTTTGAACTTACTTTTCATTTTCTTCTCAACCTTCCAAGCTCAATTATTTTTCTTTATACACTCAAATTTCTCTTGTCATGTTACCGGTTGCCAAACCTAGTGGTCACTTCTTTGGCCTTATCTTGACCTCAGCAGAATTCAATAGTGTTGGCTTTCCCTTCTTGATATAGTCCTTTATTTGTGGTCTAAGGCTTTTATTTTTACTTCAATTGTGGTCTACTTCAAACTTCTTCAAGAAATTCTGTTCCGAATCTTCAAATTATAGAGCAATTCCAGTATCATTACTGAACTGTCTTACTAAGTAATCTAGTTTTATAGCTAAAATATAATCTCTTTATAGGTGATTTTCAAATATATGTTTCTACCCCTGATCCCTCTAGAATCTTGTAGCCATTGTCTTCTCAATATCTGCATTCCTAGTCATCTCAACATTTTGTTTAAGACAGAGGTCTTGATCAATTTCCCCTCTACTCTATATTCCTCATATCGACTATATGAAATCAGATATCCAAGTAAAAAATCTTAAGAGTCAACCTTGATTCTTTTTCTTCTCTCATATCCCATGTCTGATTCATGAGCATAGTCCTATAACTATTATTCCAAAGTTTATGATAAATCTGTCCACATAACCTCTATTGTGAGTGCTAACACTACAGTCCAGATAATACAGATTATCTTTAGCTAGATTATATCCTCATATGTCTAATCATCCTAATAGGAGCTGAATCATATTTATAAGTAGAAAGTCCTAAACCATTTATTTTCTCTGACATCACAATAGAGATAATTTAGTGCTCTTTAGGATGACTTTTAATTTAACCTCTTATATTCTACAAATCTCCAAAACATATTTCTTCTTTACTCTGGAGAGGAAGGCAAACAAAGCCTACAAGCAAAACTCTAAAATTCTTTAGATCTCCCTACGTTTAGTCTTGAAATCCTTTAAAAATAATAGTCAACTCTCATTTATGTTCCATTATATTACTTATACTTTATCTTATTTATACCATTAAAAATCTCTTGCATGCCAAAAATATTATGTGTTTACTTAGTAATTTTATTAACATGAGTTTTTACTCTGACTGAACTGGAGAGGAGTGGGGTAGGGGACAAAGCTTTTAAAACATAAATGCAAGATGTGAGCCAAGGGTGAATATGTATAATGGACATGATGTTTCTTTCCTGAAATCTGTTCTTTTGTCTCTAGGTAATTCCTTATGCAACTTCTGAGAAGCCTAAAATTTCTTGGAGCAAATTGGCTTAATCTCTTGATCCGGGGTTAGGTCAGGGAGCTTAAACCTAAGTCCATTAATACAAACCCATCCCTTAGGCATAGATTTGGGAGAGGGTACATGATTCAATATGAGCTAATGATACATGAGAAGCAGTTTGCTGAAAGATTTCTGGGACAGAAACTATGTCTTCAAGAAAATTTCCAAAAGTAACTGTTTCTATGGGCTTAGATTAGGAAGCAGGTAGCTTTAGGAGTTGATAGTGACCAACTTGTGTTGGGTAAATCAACCTTAGGGTGAAGCATCAGTTCAGGGAGGTAAATCCATGATACAGAAAGAAATTGGTTCTTGATAAGTTCATCCTGCTGTAGAATTAAATCACTTCTGAGGCTTCTCAAACCTTCAAGCAGGAAAACCAGTGGAAATCATTTTATTGTTTCAGCCAGTTTTAGCTGTGTTTTCTGTTGGTTCTATCTGAATACTCTTAAAGAGTACAGTGATTCCATTGAATGGGCTACCCAGAAAACTGATTACAAGAGGAAAGCAAAACATAATCAACAGGATGCTATTACCAAAGAAACAAGAAATTGTAAACTGAAGTTAAAAAGATAATATAACAATATGATAAAAAGAACAAGATCTGTTGAAAGCACACCAGAATCAACTTTCCTACTTTATTGGGTTGGTTTAGGGTTGAGATTTGTCAAGATCCATTAAAGGCAAGCATTACTACAGTTTCCTTCACCTCAACACTCTCCTCCAGTCTGTTTGAACTTCATATACTTTTGGGTAAGAAAATGAAATCATATTAATATTCATTTTTCTTCATTATGGTACACATTTTAATATTTGAACCAGTCAGAGCTCAAAAAAAAAAAAAAACCCAACTCTTTCAATAAGAAAATTGGACCTTGCAATAACATTTTTAGGCTTTTAAAATGTTTATCTCTAGTTAGACAGTCAAAAATTTAGGATTCAACACTTTGTATTCCTAGTTTGGCTCTCTTGTAAAGTCCAACTTTAACTACAAAAAGGCCATAGTAAAAGGCATTTCTAAGAAAAAAAAATTCCTTCGGATTACTATTCCAAAATGTTGATACTGAACATATATAAACCAAAGGTTTCATGTGTCCTCCTGATGAAGTTCTAGAACATAGGTGAAGTTCGGTGGGGTGAGGTCTGGAGCCAATGACCAAGAAAGGATTCTTGAGACATCTTTGGTGCAAAATGGTGGTTTATTAAAGCATGGGACAGGACCCGTGGGCAGGAAGAGCTGTTACCCCGGGGATGTGAGGAGTGGTCTATTATATACTAGTAAATTGGGGAGGGGATTAGGGATGATGTAAGTCTCTAAGGAATTTTGGAAGCAAGGTTTCTAGGACCTTGAGGGGTTAGCTATTGTCTGGGGAAAGGTTATTCATTACCAGTAATAAAACCTTCTGGTGAGACCCCTTAGATGTATATCAGTGGACCATATGCTTGGGAATGATTGTCCACTCTATCTTGGAGGTTTAGAGATAAAGTTTCCTAAAGGAATTGTTAAAGTAGACTTACAGGATCCTGGTTGGGGGAAGGGGGTTGGTCAGGCTAGGATTGTCCTTTGCCCTTAGCAAAGCCATAAGGTGGAGGTCACCCTGCCTGTTTTAAGGGCTTGTCAGTAAGTAAGGAAATTCAATAATTATTCTTCTGCCTCCGTGTCCCACATCACTCCCTTCCTTTCTCAGTGAGTGCTTCTCCTCATCTGCTAGTTATTTAGAAGTTTAAGCTTCTATGTCTCTTAATATGCTCTATGCAAAATGCTCCTCTGTGGTTATGGGTCTCTCACCGATGCTCTTTGGGACTGCTTTTTTGGTCCTGTTGCTTATCACTTGCTTTGCAAGTTATAGCCCACTTAATGAAATAATGGCTTTTCTTGATTGGGTCTTGAAGCAAATGGGCTTTTTCTTCTTCTTGAAGAAAAGAACAGATCTTTTCTATTTTTTTCACCCTGTCTTCCAGCCAAGACGAATGCACCAAACTGCAGGTATATGTAGTCAGGGAAGTTTCGTAAGGAAATTACTCATAGGAGAGGAAAAATTAAAGTTCTAACCCATTGAACCTGCTATCGAAGCCAAATATCTCTTCTATGAATACTTTAAATTAGGAGGAGGATTGCCATGGTCCTCCCTCCTTTCCTGACCTTAAGTTTGTTTATGTTCTTTATTTACCCTTCCAAGTTTCTCTGTCTGAAATTGGATCTTATTTCCCTCTGAAAATGCTCCCTCTCCCAACAGTTTGCCTCTGTACTGCTTATATTGTTCCCTAGTCCTACAGATGCAACAGAGCTCCCCAGCTTGTGTTGGGTGGCCATGTCTGTTTGCAACCTCCTAGTCTCCCAGGTCCCAGTCCCATGAAAGAGGGTTAAAGTATATCTTTCAACTTTATGTTTCTTTTCTCCCTTCACACCATTGTTTTCATTGTTAGACAAACTGTTAGGAAAACTCATTTTAAAAATACAAACTTTCTTTCCTTTTAAATACAACGTAGTCTAAACCTATACTGAGGAAAGACTATTTCTTCTATTAGCAAAACTATGCACTGCCAGTGGGTCTGCAGTATTGTTCAATGGAACACTTGGGGTCTGGCATCAGCACAAAGAACCACAGTAGCTTTTAATGGTTGCTTTCTCTGTTGGATGGGGAATGGCATGAGTCTCAAATTAATTTCTGGGATTTAGATTGTCCTCTGATATGAAAAGGTGGGGTTGCAAATTCCTGTCACCACATCTATGTGGGGGTTCCTTTAAAGGCAAGCCAAAAGTTCATTAAATTTTAAAAATTTCTTTGCTTTTGTTTCAACTTTAAAAGGTTTTTGACCTTAGGCAAGATATAGTGCCAAGCTTGGTTTTATAATTTAGCAAATGGCAATTATATAAGTTAGTAACTCTTCAGGTATTAGGAAACATTTAATATATCTACCTCTAAGTATTTACCAAATTCCACTTTGTTTTGTAATTACATAATTAGTCAAGCACTAGGAAACTTTTTAAATAAGGCAGTGTTCTGCTAAGCACTGTAAAGGAATAAAAGCATCTGCATACATACATGTTTTTCTGTCTTCCACCAGGTGGTGATATCCTTGAAAGAAGGGCCTTATTAATTATTGTATCTTCCATAACATGTACCATAGTGCTTTGTTCAAAAAAATTCGGAGATTAGCTACAAGTAGAGAGGATGAGAAAATTATTTACACAAAATCTACAAAATTTGCTGCTACTAAAGTACATATCATAATACACTGACCTTTCTCTCAAATGGATCAGAGAATTGTTCAGATCTTTGACTCCTGTAGTCTAATCATAGGCCTCGACATTTTAACCAAGAACAGAGATTAACATGGCTTTTTTTTTTTTTTTTTTAAATCATGGCTTGTTGGTTGTAATTGAGTTGCTGGGTCATTACTTGTGATCAATTAGAATTATCTCTTCCCAGGATTTACAGGTAAGGATTATTTTCTTTAAAAGAAACACTCATAATTTTTTAGTGTTTGTCTCTTTTTCTTTGTCTGATATGATATTTTCCAGACTGTGAGTGCTTAACTAATATTAAGTGATAATTCCTTATTAACCTAACTGGGCTTTGGGAGCTTTCAAACATTTCAAAGGAGTATTTTACATGTTTTGTGATCTTTATGATTTTAAAATAGAATTATGATGAACTTTCCAAAGCAGGAAAAGAGAGAGTTGCTCCAGTCTGAAAGCCAAGCTGTAAAAACTGATATGATTGGTCTCTTTTGACAAAGAGAGGAAGATTTGGTTAAATAATTGACACACTGTTAATTCCAATTTTTATTATGCGCTGGAGATGGTGTTGTAATAACGCACAAAATGGCCTTTGTGGTATGAAGTGGAGTGGAGAGTCAAATAAATGCTGCATAGAGAGCCAAACTGGATACTTAGGTTCTCCTCATATTCTCAGTGTGAATATTGACCCCGGTTATGATGCTTATAAGCTTATGGTGCCTTCATCACTGCCAAGACCACAGGGAAGTGGCCTTATAAATAACCCTATTTCCTATTGCTTTTGTAAAAAATCACCAAGAATATGGGATGAAAAACAACACAGACTTATTATCTAATGGTTCTGGAGGTCAGAAGTCCAAAATGGTCTTATTGGGCTAAAATCAAAGGATCAGCAGAGCTGTATTCCTTCTGTGGCTCTAGGAAAAAATCTGCTTCCTTGCTTTTTCTGGTTTCTAGCAGCCAGCTACCTTCTGTGGCTCATGATCCCATTCCACTATCTTCAAATCATCAGGGTAGCATCTTTGAATCACTCTCCTGCTCCGACATTCTGCTTCACTCTTTTAAGGAAGTTTGTGATTGTACTGCACCCACCTGAACAATCCAGAACACTCTTCGAATCTCAAGTCCCTTAACATAATCACACCTGCAGAGGCAAAGTTTCTCTCACCGTGTAAGGTAATAACTCGCAGGTTTTAGAGATTAGGATGTGAACGTCTTGGAGGGTGGGAGTTATTTTGCCTCACCACATGCTACAGATAAGTTTTTAAATTCTTTAAAAAGTTAATTTTAAATTATGATGCAGTTTTCAAAGTAGAAGAGTGGAAGATTATTTCAACATCAAAACCATAAAATTAAAAATTGGGCAAATATGATGATTATGTGGTGGGAAAAGTGGGGTTTTGTTTGCTCTGGGTTTTAATTACGCCGGTGCTGGGTATTTACTGAAGATTTTTGTGATCTTCAATTTTATTACCGGGATCATGAGCTTATAATGCCTAGGATTCTTTGGAAAGCCCTATGCTGTTTTTTTTTTTATCAACAGCACGGTAATTTCTTGACTTCTAATTCATTAGTTACCTAAACAGGAAGAGCTGACGTTTTAATTGTTAATTCTGTCAGTGCATTGTTTGGTAAGTACATGGGCTGGTTATTAAATACAACTAAAGATAGCATTTGGAAAATCCTTGGTGTGGCCCTGAGAAGAAGGATGTGCAGATGTTCTACTGTGTGCTATTACCTGCTAGGATAAGACAGACAAGGGAAAAATAATTTCATTTGGCTAATTCCACTACTTGCTAGAAAGTTTTGGCTTCAGAGGCATCATCAGAAAGAAATGCAAAGCAGAATGTTTAATATCAGAGAGTATTAGTCTATGATCTCATGGGCTGGTGACTGGACATTAATCAAATTAATGTCCTCAATTAAATAGATTCTGTTGAAAAAGTAAAACAAATGAGAGCCAATAGGTGTTTTAGTCAGTTAATAAATACATCAGAGTTACATCTAGAAGAAGAAACGGATACGAATTTAATTCTACTTGATAAAATATTGTTAGTTTTAACCTTAAGACAGATTGGCAAGTATTGTTGTCAAAAAAATTTTTTACACCCAACTTTCCCCTCTTCATTTTGTTATATAAATATATGGATTTCATGTTCCCTGCATTCAGTTCAAGTTTATCTGCAGTCCTGATCTAATACTATAATTTAATTGTCACTAGATATGAAGAGCTATTACAATTTAGAAATATGCACCCTTTGAGTGGCCGCCTTAAATATTCTAGAAATTTATTTTTAAAAATGTTTTGGCTGGTCCTGATTTCTCAAGATAAAATAGGCTACAATTGGAGAAACTCTTAAGTACTGCCATACTTCTAATTTTAGTAATGCATAAAATCATGTGTTTTAGGTTTGATTTGGTGCTTCTTGAAAGGGTTAGTGTTAAGTGACACATTTTGATTTTGTTACCCCATTGGTTATATAAAATTACTATTTTTTTTTTACCATTGAATACATTTGTGTAAATGTGCCATCAAATAGCTAATAAGGTATAAAGAAATCATTTAGCCTTTCTTCAGAAAGATATCTAAGCTGGTGAACTATAAAATTTCGAGTTCTTCTGAGTGTCACTTGGAGTTCCGGGGGATGTCTCTCTTTTGAATTCAGAAATCATAAATTGAGTATCTTGATATACTTGAGCAAGCGGGAAATGAGCACTGCTTTTGCAATTGACTCATAGATGTGATCCTAAGCAGGAGGGCAAGGATGAAGAGGGTAAGAATGAATAATAAATGTATTTGAAAATGAGATTTAACATGTAGAGAGTACCAAAATTTTTCCAGTACTGTAAAGATATAGTTTCTTTTTCTTTTAGCAAGCTTCTTAGAGAATTGAGTATGTGGCTGATTATTTCATCCTTATTAATTATTATTCTATCTTAAAAATAGTCTTTAGAAATATTTCTTTTTGTAATAATATGCTCAAACGGCTCTTCATATTACAAATATCATGTAGAAAACCATATTTCCCCTAATATTTATAGTTAGTATATTTTTAAAATTTTCACAGAAATTTGCTTTGTTAACTCGACATTGGGGTTAAGTTATTTCAATTGCAAACAAGTGGAAATGGAATCAGAAGTGTGCTTTCTGGGGTGGAAAATTTCCTCACAACTTCAGCTTCTTTTTTAGGCTTAAGTTTTCCTTTCATTTTTTTTTCTTTAAGAATTCTGAAGAATTCCAGCCTCCCTACTGTTGCTTCTTACATAGATTCATGTTGAATATGTATTTCCCAGCATCTAGAGATGCTGATTCAGTGTAGTTGGTGACAGGTGCCTCAATGACAAAGGCAGGAGGCCTTTAAAATCTTCAGTTTGGGAGTGTCAGGATGGGTATGACATAGGCCCATGCTGACAATCTAAAATGAAGGCTCTTGGCATAATTGCTTTTCATTCAAAAGTTAAGAAATGCAGCTGCGTCCTCTTCACCTCCAATTCTTGCAATCTCTATGCACAGAATGGAGAATTGCCTCCCTCATTTCTGAATTTCCATTCCCTCCTTCTTTAAAGTAACTAAAGATCAATGAACGTAGTGCTATTCTGGTTCTTACTAAACTTAGCCCAGCCAAAATAATCCATTTAGCTGGAAAATAATCTAATATACAGAAAAAGTCTGTGTTCTTATTTATAAAAGAGCAAATATCTCTTTTCCTTCCAGTGACCGGCATAGGCATGCAGCACAACCCCAGGCAAAATAGAAAAAGAAAGGAGAAAGCAATGCCTTTATCCAGAAATGACTCCCAATATTTATTCAGATGACAGGAGGAATAAAGTAGCTGAAGTTTTATAGGAATCTATTAACTCGTGTATGAATTGTAGGTTAATTGAACACTAAGTATATTCTCATCCATGAATTGGTCTTAGCTGTGCATGGCAAACTGTGTGGATAAACACACACACGTTAATCATTTTTAGAAATAAAGCTGACTTAAGAAAAACAGTAGTCTGCAATGGGTTGAAAATGAAGGTATAATCAATGTAATTTCACATTTCTTCTCACTGACTCATTACTTACATATTTTCTGCCTGAATTCACCTATACATATATAAAACTCTTTATAATTTGGTAAAGGACTTTTTGTCTCAGTGACTTCCTACACTGCATTTTGAGTTGTTGAATAAAGTCTCTTCATAAATGAACATCATTATAACCTCAGGGCTTCTTTACAGTCTATGGTTGGGTAGGGTAAAAGGAGTCACTGATGGCCATAGGAACAGCCTTGACAATTGTCAGCTTACCATACACAAAGTGCAGTACCTCTGAATTTGATCACTGTCAAGAGCAAACCATAGGTAAATGGATACCAATTCCGATAATGAAGCAAACTGAAATGGCCCAAGACCTTCTTACTAAATTTAAAGGAGAGCAGCATCAGAGCCAAATAGCTATTGCCCAGCCAACATTTTTCTTTTTGATTACACTATATAGTAAGGTGGAGAGACAGGTAGTTTTAGGAATGTGTTGAAGCTAGCTGTGAGGTTAGCATACCAATTCATAGCAAACCAAAAAATATCCTCATGTGGGAATCTGAAGAATAAAACTTGACATAATTAGAAGTATATAACTTTATTTAAGTCACCATTATCATCTACTACCCCTGGGTGGGTTCAAATTAATAGCTTCTACTGAAGGAAAAGCTCTTACCTTTGAGCAGCACATTATGTTTTGTGTTATGTGAAGCAAAAATTCCAGTGTAATTCTTGAATGTTATTTTCAGGTTGTTTTCTTTCCTTCTTTCTTTCCACCCTTCCTTCCTTCCTTTCCTCCTCCCTCCCCTCCCTCCCTTCCTTTTTCTCTCCCTCCCTCCCTCCTTTCCTTCTCTTCCCTTCCTTTCCCCTCCATTTCCTTCCTTTTTTTTTTTTTTTAAAGTTCTTTTATTTCTGGCTGGTAGCTATGATATCTTAAGTATTAAGACATATGACTATGAAAAACCTGCAGATGGAATTGTTTATTTAAGTAGCACATACACATTTTGATAAAGTAGGTCCAGAAAAATAACATTGTGTTTGACCTCTACAATTGTGACCTAAAAAGATTTTTGTAAAGGCCCTTGAAGATTTAGGGCAAGCTCTTCTCTTGATGAATATATTATCCTTTTAAAAGATAGTGATAATTATTATGTTCATTAAGGTGTGAAAATGTCATTCAAAATGAACTAAGCCATAGATTGCTTAATTTTCACTATCAGAAAGTATGTATCAGAAGGCAAGGCTACAGGTTCTCCTTTTTCCTGTGTGTGTGTGTGTGTGTGTGTGTGTGTGTTTCTTTCCACGTACTCTTCAAAGTGTGGATCCCTTTGGACTATGACATTTGAGGAATGCTTTTGTACCCCGTGTTTTTTCAGTGTACCAGCTGTGGAGTGATTAGTGCATCATTTTAGGACATTATATACTAATTGCTAAAATGATTAAGGCTCTTCCCTCTCCTGTACTCAATCTCTTAACCCATCATTTTCCACTTTCATAATGTAAATGCAGGGTATAGAAATTGTGATTCACTAACATGCTCATTTAGCTGAAGATCAAATTTTGCTTCTGAGAGGTCTGCATTAGTTTTCCTTGATCTCTTGATATTGAAATGGCAAGTCCCCATTCTTGGCCAAATGGATGGAGAGAGAATGGGGAACAGAGGAAAAGGGGAGGGGGGAGAGGAGGGAAATTTGCTTATTGTAGGACTGACTTGGGGCTAATCTATCTCACCAGGAACAGCACTGAAATCTAAACACCTGAAGACATTGCTGGCTTTGTCCTCCACGAAGGATAAACTTCACAGCACCCGAACCCTAAGTAACAGTCCAGACAGTTGGAGACAAGACAATAACATTAAAGAAAAAGGAAAAAAAGAAAAAATTATTTGAGAGTCCATTTTGTTGCAAACAGTCTTTCCGCACAAAATATTCTCAGAATCTGAATATCAGTGTGTATGTAACACCCCTCATAATACCATTTTCATCTCCAGAGTTAAGAAAATGCTACCACAGGCTTGAGAGCAAAGAGAAAATTCTGACTGATAAAATGGTTAAATAGGGCTTGATAATTTATTTCTGACCTTTTAATGCCTTCTGTTCTTAATGATTTTCTGTCATTTCTATCTAGTCCAGACTTGAAACTCAGTCTCAGAGGTGCTTAGCTTTATGTTGCCACTTAGCTTTCAACTTCCATTTTCAGCACAGAAAGGTAAATCAGTAATTGTCACTTTGGCTTCTCAAGGTTTGTCAGGCACCCGAATGGGATTATGACATAGATCTGAAGGGTGTTTCATATGACTTTGACTTTAATTTTGATATAATCATAGAATAGTCTTAGGACTTCAGGAACTTTATCATCCTGTTAGCCTTACCTCTTTCTTGGCTTGGGTGTTTGTCTCAGTCCTTTCTGTCCCCCTGACCTGTGGAGAGGTGATTTAAAAAAAAAAGAAACAAATTCAGGGACATCTTCAGTGAGATGTCTCCTTGACAATTGTTTTTTTTTCTTAATGCCTTTCTTTTCTTTTGTCTTTTCTTTCTTTCTTCCTTCCTCCCTCCCTCCCTCTCTCATTCTCTCTCCTTCCTTCCTTCTTTTTCTTTTGTAATTTGTTTCTAAGGAGATAGCATTTCTCTAGTTTGACTCACAATGGAACAGTTGTAGAGCTGGAGAAAACCACCCTCTGAGAGGTTGGTGCATTATCCTTTGCTTCAAAATATTTTGAGTCTGATTCTTATTTTATCAATTGGAGCCTAGAGTAAGACGGCAATCCATCTAGAAGTCTTCTTTGGAAGAGGGGGGATATAGGAAAAAGGAGTCCCAAAGAAATTGTTTCTGTCTTGAGAAGATAAAAACTTATGTTTTTAATACATTTATTCAGATATATTTGCCTACAGATCTGTGGATATAGATTGTTGTGTGTGTGTATGTGTGTATGTGTGTGTGTGTGTGTGTGTGTGTGTGTGTATTAATCAAAACTTCTTCCCTTGTAAGTGAAAGAACTTGAACTCAAACTGGCTTAAACCAGGAGGTCTTTAAGGATGATAGGACTCAGGAACCCCAGCATTTTGCTAATTATTTCTGGGTTTTCCCCTCACCCTTCCCACTTTTTTCTCTTCTTGCTTATTTCTGCATCTTTCTGTGTGTTGCTCTTACCTTCCTGCCAAAGCTTAGCTTTCTTCATGTGATTTGAAAGGTGCTAGTGGCAGTCCCAATCCACAAAGAAGAGATTTTTTTTTTCCCCTCCTAGAATTCATAGAATATCTTATGGAGAAGTATTCTGATTGGGTCTATAAGGGTTCAATGACCACCCCTTGGCTCAGTCCCTTAAAAAGGAGGTTAGGATTCTGGATCAAGTGCCCATCTCTGCTGGCCAACCTGTGACTGACTCTTCTACTCTATTCGATGGGAAAAGGACAGCTCAGTCAAAGGAAGATTGGTGTCCTGAGATCAGAAGTAGGGGTACAAGAAAGCATGCTAGGAAAACTGTGCTTACTAAAACTGTGTTTACTAAAATACACATCTCTGTATATACACATCTATGTATGCTACATGTATAGCAAACCAAATAATTCGCATACCTAGAGGGATATTTTATTTTATTTTTATATCTTTTCATTATGTGCACATATGATATTATTTGGCTTTTTGCCTGTAATGCATTTGGTGGTTATATTTTATGGCCTAGATATTGGAAAATTGAACTAGTTATCATCTTTATTCAAATAGAGAAATCACATTTATTAAATATCTACTATAGATAGCAAATGGTTCCAGGAACTACTATTTACTTTTTTATCCTAAAAAGCAGTAGTACACTTTGCATTTTCATGATGGTTTCATATCTGTTGTCTTAGGAATTCTCAAATGGATATATTTATTTATTTATTTGTTTGTTTGTTTGTTTGTTTATTTAAAACAACTTGGTTTTGAGCACCCATGCTAAATTTTGCCATGTTTTTAAACAGTTATTTTAAAAAATTTACATGGGATTTCAAAAGTATATATATTTAACGTCATATTATAGATAATGGAGAAGTACCTTAAGATTACTCTCCTGAGCAGTTATTGCCCTTGATGATCGACCTCATTGATACATTGTTAACATATAGATCAATAAACAATTATTGTTCTTTGTGAGATGCTGAGAGTAGATTTGGGACAGTTTGCAGGTAAAATGCATACTTTACCAGGACTGCCAAATGTCAAACTAACAACTAAAATCTATTAGCTATCATCTATCATCTATCTACCTATCTATCTATTATCTATCTATCATTATTGTCATCTATCTAATCTGTGAGTCCAGAAAGATCTATATGTATCTACCAACAAAGTCATATAAAATATATTTGAATTTTTTTTTTCTTTCTACAGATTTCCACAGGGAGCAGAGCTGATATTACTGGCTCAGAGCCTCATGGCGAGTTACAGTTATAATGGGGACAGCAGGCTTCTGTAACTCTGTTTAATAGAAAGCAGGGTACCAGCAGAGATTTTCTAACTCTGCATTTAAAATCCCCCCAATAGCTATTATTACTTCTTAAAACCATTTGAGCATTAGTGCCAAATCAAGTGGAATAGTTTCATTTAAATAATTTAAGGGGCTGACTGATGTTCTCACATTGGCCATAATAAATAATATTATTAATTTCGAGAGAGAGAGAGGAGGATCAGAATATTGTGATTTTGGTTTTCATTCAACTGGAAAGTATTTTGAAAAGGATTAAAGGAAAAGATTTTCCTCCTCTGAGTTTGACTCTCTGTGTATCCCACCTCTAGTCCTTTCATAGAAACCCCACCCATTGTGTTTAGCCCCATTTACCTGCCCCTGCAGGGCAGCATCCTGTGGAGGGAAGTTTTAGTCTTCTGTGGAACAAGCTTATTGATCAGCAGGGTTTGCTCACTCAAGTGTAAGGACATTCTGATTCTTTCCCTTGGGTTTTCTTTTCCTTCCTGAGAAAACTCTTATGAAGAATTCTTTCACCCCTCTTATTGTGTTTCCAATCAATCTTTCATTTGATATGATGTGAAAAAAAGGGAAGAAAACACATCTTAAGACTTATGTCTGAACAAAAAACCATCAACCTATAGTAACTACTCTCTCCTTTGCTTACTTTACCTATATATTCTCTGCATTATGAGGTAGTCATCATAACTCTGTTTTTAAGGGTGAAATTTTGAGGTTTTTTTTTTCTATGCTGCCAAATATTCAAGTGCCACTATTTTTCTCAATATTCTGATCATAAAAATTATTTGAAAATACACATTACCAGCTTTTGTCTTCAAGTTTGGGTTTAGGATGACTTGGGTAGGGCTTGGCATCAATAATTTTAATATTTCTGGGTGATTTAAGTATGGGAAATACTGAATTATCTGCTATAATTTTCCAAGTTAATGACAGTTACATCACTTCATATTCCAAAATGATTACCAGCACTTGTTATATCATTTTCTTCTTTCTAGTATTTTGTGTTCACATTTCATGGAACTACTGCTGTCATTATCGAATCTTTTTATTTTAGAACTGGTCAGCTATGGTCTTCTTTAAGGTGAAATTGGAGGGTCTTTGTTTACTTGTGATGGACTAGAGGACAGGAGAGGAAAAGAGCTAAAAAGACAATTGCTGCAATATGGCTGATCTAGCACTAAAGATGTGGACCAACCAGGAAGTAATACACTTTGATAAATGTGTAATGAAAAATTTACTTGCAGAGGAAACAAGGCTGGAAATGGCTGGGAGCCAAGAACATCTGTGTTCCTGGTATCCCAAATGTGTGAAAGCAGCAGATGTAACTGAATATATAATAGAAACCCTGGCACAATTCCTAATAATGTGGTAGGGAGCTCTGGATATTGCAGAAAGCTTTCCAAAACACCCCCACATGGAAAATACTGGGGAACTCCTAAGTAATATTATTAGCTATCTTGAGGAGAGATATTAAAGTGGCTCAACACAATGAAGATGACTTATTTACATAAGAGAAAGGAAAGTTACCCATTGCACACAATTGATAACACAACTCAGGAAATATATTGTGTATAAATATAATAATGCAATTACATTACATTAATGTAATGCAATTACATTAAGCATACATATGGGAGGAGAAGTATAAGATTCTTCACATATAATCTTTGCTTTAAATAGTTCTTCATACTTTTTATGGGCTCAGCCAATACTTCTAAGAATGACTGGATTGAGGAGGAATGAGGAATGAGAAAAGAGAATAAAATGTGAAATTCAGACTAGGAAAAGGCAGATAATAGCAGCTGCTGTTTTGCTTATTCCATTACCTTGAGATAATTTATTTTAAATTTCTTACTAAATGAGTACCTGAGTAGGTCACAGTAGTTGGCATACTTTTAGTATTGTATATGTGCTTGGTGTTGACAAATAGCACCTTTTTCTTAACTACCTTCTAGCTTGGACTATGTGACACAATTCTGATCAATGAGATGTAAGGGGAATTATGTTGGATCAGGTTTGGTTTTCCTGATAAAAATGGATAGACCAGGTTGGCATGCCCCTTACCCTTTCTTCTTCCTGCCTGCAGTGTAGACATGATGCTAGTGATACAACAGCCACACTGTGATTATTAGGTAACAACAATAAGGATGAAAATAGGTCGTTGAAACATGACACAGTGGAAGGACCTGTATTGATTCCCTGATGGCCACTGTGCCAATACTGGATGGCTATCTCTAGATTTTTGGTTATGTGAGGAAAAAAACAATTTGTTTAAGCAACACTTGGTCAGGATTTCTGATACTTGCTGCTGAATACATTCCTAATGGATACAGTAGTTATAAATTATTAGTAATGCCAATACTATACAAAATTTTAAAGTAAGTTTTCAGTACTCTTAGCCTTGCTTTTCTAAATAATTTCCTCAGAGTCACTACTGTCAGTGCTATCTGTTTTCAATGAACACATCAATTATTTAGGACTCTAGTGTCCTCATCCACTCTAACCATTATATTTTCTTATTAAGATTTACAAGAAGGGGCACCTATGTGGCTCAGTCAGTTAAGCATCCAACTCTTGATTTGGTTCAGGTCATGATCTCAGGGTTATGAGATTGAACCCCACATGGGGTCTGTGCTGGTTGTGAAGCCTGCTTGAGATTCTCTCTCTCCCTCTCGCTCTGTCCTACCTCCCTTCATCCCCCTACCCCTGGGCTTTCTCAAAAAATTATTTACTAAAAAATATATTTCATTTAACAGTTATGTATTATTAAAAGTGTGATCTCAATTCAAAATTTCCTGCATGTTTCATCTGATATGAAAGTTTTGTCAAAAGTGAGAGTGTTAATTGTGGAGCTTTAGTCATAAACTAGAAATGGGAGAACTTTGGCAGTGAATGGAGGGTGAATAGGAAAAAGTCTTTAGTAAGCCATATCACATACAAATTTCTATTCTTGAGACAAATGCTGAATAAAGATTCTAACTTGGTTTAGATGGATCAGCTATATTAAAGTTTTTTTTTTTAATGTGTCTTCCTTTGTCATTTATTCTAAATTTCTTGTCATTGTATTGAGGGTCACAATCAAACTTGTTTAAAATTATTATTATACTACTTCATTCAAATGCTTAGAGACGTCACCAAATTCCCTAGATAAAACTAGGTTCCAATTATTGGTTGAACTCATAAGGTTACAAGTCTGATTGAGTGAAGGAGGAAAGGAAGGGTGAGTGGAAATGTTATGGACTGCCACACCATTGCAGGAGAGTTCTGCAAAGCTGTCGGGGAGTCCTTCAGACAAAGTTAGCTATCAGAAGAGTCTCTCAGTATGAAGTTGCCTTGGTATTTCTATCAACTTAGTTACTGTCTCTGAGCAGTCTTTGGAAAACATTAGGCTCAGTGATGGATTTCAGAGCTCAGCTGCTGTGGTTCTTGGTTATTTATACTCCTATGGATGGAGGTTGAAAAGGTACATTCTCATGGCTACCAAAGTAGGTTGTAAAATACCAACTTCTAAATGAAATCACTTAAGAAATTTTTCTTAGAATTTGGAAAAAACAGTCTAATGTATTTATTTACTATGGAATAATCTTTCAAAAATATACTAATGATGATAAACAAGAGTTTTAAGAAAGTGAAAGATTTTTCAAATCAATTGATTTCTCAACAATGCCTTTATTTCATTTTCTTCTTTTAGAATCATTTCTGATTTTAAGAAAACTATTTTTGAAAAGTTAGGAAAGAAGAATATCTCAAGTTGTGATGATTTACTCTAGACAAAAATGTATTCATTTATTAAGTGTTTATTGAACACCTTCTATGTATTGGGTATTTTTCTATTTGCTAAGGGTATAACACTGAACAGAAAAATGAAATATCTCAACTGTGAAGCTGATATTCATTATGGAGATCAAAGAATGGTTAGGTATATTTTTGTCAGAATAGGCTATGCCTGTGATTTTTAAACTTCACCATACAACAATATCACCTGGAGGACATGTTAAAACACAAATTACTGAGGTGCAGCCCCAGAGTTTCTGATTCAATCAGTAGGTAAGAATAGAGCCAACTCATTGTGAAGTCCCAGAATATGAAAATGGATAAATGGAATATTTGGTGAACATTACTTCCTCTACCACAGGTGTGAAGGATAGAGAATGAAGGATAAAATTGAGTAACTATTAAACTATATAAATATAGGTGAAGATACTTGGTCAAACAGTTAAGTTATCATTAACATCAACTCAAATGAAGACAAGGAAGACATATTTTTTTCAGTATTGTGGATAACATAGTTAGGAGAAATAGTTAAGATATTCATTAACATCTGAAATTAGAGACAAAACCAAATGACAAAATTTACTGGTAGTCACGTATTCAGTTTTTTTTTTTTAAAGAATCATCAAATATAAGATTCAAAATTTATTCATTTACTCATTTAACAATTACTTATTTAGTAACTAGTGTGTGCTAAGCATGAATTTGTGTCAGGGATACATTTGTTATTTATTTGCTCCCTGGATTTATTGAGATATTATTGACATATAGCCTATGTAAGTTTAAGGTATACAATATGATGATTTGATACATGTATATATCATGAAATGATGATCACAATAAGATTAGTTAACTCCAAACCTTCACATAATTACACTTTTTTTTGTAGTGACATAAGTATTTTTGTGGTAAATTTAAGATTTATTCTCTTAACAATTTTCAAGTATATAATAAATACAGTATTGTTAATTATAGTCACATTAGATCCCCGGACTGTATTCATCTTATTGGTAGAAATTTATACTTGTGATCAATGTCTCCCCTTTCTCACCCCCCTCCAATAACAGGCAACCACATTCTACTCTCTATGAATTTGGCATTTTAGTTTCCAGATATAAATAAGAATATACCATATTTGTCTTTCTATGTCTGACTTAATTCATTTAGCTTAACGTTAAATTTTCTTTATCCATTTATCCATCATTGAACACTTAGATCATGTCTTGGCTATTGTGAATAATGCTACAATGAACAGGACAGTGCAGATTTATCTTCGATTTCTTATTTCATTTCTGTAGATAAATAACCAGAAGTGGGATTACTGAATCATATATACAATAGTTCTATTTATAGTTTTTTGAGGAACTCCATACTGTTTTCCATAGTGGTTGTATCAATTTACATTTTCCCCAATAGTGCACAGGTTGTTTTTTTTTTTTTTTTTTTTTAAATCATGGCCTCACCAACGCTTGTTGTCTCTTGTCTTTTTGATGATAGCCATTCTAACACGTGTGAGATAATATCTCATTGTGTTTCATTCTTCTGATACTGTATAACTCTGCTTAGTTTTCCCCCCCTCTTATGTAATATCTTGAACATAAATTCTTGAGCTGGAAATATTTGTGAACTATCTTTCCTTCCCACTAGACTAGCTTCTTGAGGACAGTTCTGAACCATTTTAATATGGTCATTTATCATTTATTAAATGAAATAACACTAATTAGCATGAGGGAAATGTTAAAAAAACAGATATTATGATTTTTATAAGACTTACACATGACAACAGAACATTATTTCACTAAACATGTAACCCTGTTTAGGGTGGGGAGGTTAGAGATTAACACAAGATTATTTTTGTTGTTTTTTTTTAAACAATCATCTGATTCTTTTTAAAATTGAAGTATAATTAATAACAGATATTAGTTTCAGGTGTACAATATTGTCAGCCAACTGTTCTATACATTACTCAGTGCTCATAATGACAAATGTACTTAATCTCCTTTATCTATTTTACCCATACTCTACCCACCTCTTCTCTGTCAACCCATTTTATTTTCTGTGTTTAAGAGTCTTTTTTCTTGTCTCTTTTTTTCTTTTTGCTTGATTTGCCTCAGGAGACACATCTAGGAAAATGTTGCTAAGGTCAATATCAAATAAATGACTGCCTATACTTTCTTCTAGAAGTTTTATGGTTTCAGTATTCACATTTTGATCTTTAATCCATTTTGAGTTTATTTTTGTATATGGTGTAAGCAAGTGGTCCAGATTCATTCTTTTGCCTGTAGATGTCTAGTTTTTAGCACCATTTGTTGAAAAGACTGTCTCTTCCCCATTACATATTCTTGCCTCCTTTGTCACAGATTGGTTGACCATATAAGTATGGGTTTATTTCTGGTCTCTCTATTCCGTTCTGTTGATGTGTGTGTCTATTTTTGTGCCAGTACCATACTGTTTTGATTACTACAACTTTCTAGTTTATCTTAAAATCTGGGATTGTGATACCTCCAGTCTCGTTCTTCTTTCTCAGAATTGGCTTGGCTATTTGGGATCCTTTGTGTTTCCATACAAATTTTAGCATTATTTGTATTTGTAGTATTATATATCACTGTGGTTTCGAATTGTCTTTCCTTGATGATTTAGTGATGTTTAGCATCTTTTCATGTACCATTTGTCTCTTTGGAAAAATGTCTATTTGGTCCTCTGGCCACTTTTAAATCAGATTGTTTATTTAATTATTTTATTTTATTTTTTTTTGCTATTGAGTTATTTGAGGCTTTTTAAAAATATATACATTTTGGATATTAACTCTTTTAGATAGATGTTTTGCAAATATTTCCTACTGTGTGTAGGTTGCCCTTTCAGTTTGCTGATTGTTTCTTCTTTGGTGCAGAAGACTTTTTAGTTTGATGTATTCCCATCTGTTTATTTTGCTTTTGTTGCTTGCACTTTGGGTATCACATCTAAAAACTTTTTTCCCAAGACCAGTGTCAAGGAACTTTTCCCCTATGTTTTATTCTAGTAGTTTTGCAGTTTTGGGTCTTACATGTAAGTCTTCAATTCCTTTTGAGTGAATTTTTGTGAATGGTATGAGATAGAGATTCAATTTTATTATTTTGCAAGCATGCATATTTTCCCAACACCATATATTAAATAAACTATTCTTTCCCCACTGAATATTCTTAGTTCCCTTATCAAATATTAGTTGACAGTAGACATGTGGGATTATTTCTGGGCTCTCTATTCTGTTCTATTGGGAAATGTGCTTGTTTTTATGGCACTCTCATACTATTTTGATTACTATAGCTTTGTCATACAGTTTGAAATGTAGTTTGAATACAGTTTGTGTTGCTTTCAATTTTGTTCTTTGTGCTAGTGTTTCATTGGCTCTTCTTGGTTTTCTGTTATTCCTTAAGATTGTTTGGTTTATTTCTGTGAAAAAGGCTATTGGGATTTTGATAGGGATTGCATGGAATTTATAGATAGTGTCAGGTAGTATGAATTTTAATAATTTTATCCTTCTAACCCAATGACATGGGATATCTTTTAGTTTATTTATATCTTCAATTTCTTTAAGCAAAACTTTTAATTATTAGTGTGTAGATCTTTACCTCCTTGGTTAAAGTTATTTCCAGGTACTATATTATTTTTGATGCCATTGTAAATAGAATTGTTATCCTCATTTCTTTCTCATGTTTTGTTGTTAGTATATAGAAACACAACTTATTTTTGTATGTTGCTTTTGTATTTGCAACTCTACTGAATTTATTGATTAGTTCTAATAGTTTTTTGGTGGAGTCATTAGGATTTTCTATATATAAGATCCTATCATCTGCAAGCCAGGCAATTTTGTTGTTGATGTGTGTGTCATTTAGGTGACATTTGTTTCTTTTTCTTGTCTAACTGCTCTAACTAGGATTTCCAATATTATGTTCAATAAGAGTGGTGAGACTGGGCATCCTTGTTTTGTTTCTGATCTTAGAAGGAAGACTTTCTAACTTTCACCATTGAATATGATGTTAGGTCTGGGTTTGCCATATATGACCTTTGTTATATTGAGGTAAGTTTCCTCTATCCCCAGGCTGTTGAGAGTTTGTTTTTGTTTTTTATTTTTGTTGTTGTTGTTTTTTTTTTTAAGATTTATTTATTTATTTATTTGACAGAGAGAGAGAGATCATAAGTAGGCAGAGAGATAGGCAGAGAGAGGAGGAAGCAGGATCACTGCTGCACAGAGAGCCTGATAATGGGGTTCTATCTCAGGACCCTGAGATCATGACCTAAGCTGAAGTCAGAGGCTTAACCCAATGAACCACCCAGGCACCCCAAGAATTTTTATAACAAATGGATATTTACTTTTGTGAAAACCTTTTTCTGAATCTACTGAGATAATTTTATGATGTTTCAAATCTCTTATTCTATAATATGGAGTTTCACATTTATTGATATGTATATGTTGAACCACCTCAGGTATAAATCTCCCTGATCATGGTGTATTATCCTTTTTAAATATGCTGAATTTGGCTTGCCAGTATTTTCTTGAGAAATTTTGTATCTACAATCATCAGGGATATTGGCCTGTAATTTTTAAAATATACAGAGTCTTTATCTGACTTTGGTATCAGGTCAATGCTGATATGAGTATGAAAGTATTCTCTCCTTTTCAATTTTTGGAAAACTTTGAAAATCATTGATGCTAATTCTTCTGTAAATGTTTGCTGGAGTTTACTAGTGAAACTGCCAAATCCTAGGTTTTCTTTATTGGGAGGTTTCTGATTACTGATACAATTCTACTTACTTATTCTTTTTTTTTTTTTTTTAAAGATTTTATTTATTTATTTGACAGAGATCAGAAGTAGGCAGAGAGGCAGGCAGAGAGAGTAAGAGGGAAGCAGGCTCTCTGCTGAGCAGAGAGCCCGATGCAGGACTCGATCCCAGGACCCTGAGATCATGACCTGAGCCGAAGGTAGCGGCTTAACCCACTGAGCCACCCATGCGCCCCATGATTCAATCTTGGTAGGTTGTATGACTCTAAGGAATTTATCCATTTCTTATAGGTTATCCAATTGTTGGCATATCATTCTTTAAAGTAATAGTATCTTATGATTCTCTTAATTTCTTTCTTTCTTTCTTTTTTTTTTTTTTTTTAAAGATTTTATTTATTTATTTGACAGAGAGAGAGATCACAAGTAGGCAGAGAGGCAGGCAGAGAGAGAGGAGGAAGCAGGCTCCCTGCAGAGCAGAGAGCCCGATGCGGGGCTCGATCCCAGGACCCTGAGATCATGACCTGAGCCGAAGGCAGCGGCTTAATCCACTGAGCCACCCAGGCGCCCCTCTTTCTTTCTTTCTTTCTTTCTTTCTTTCTTTCTTTCTTTCCTCTTTCTTTCTTTCTTTTTTTCTCTCTCTCTGTGTCTTTTGAAAGAGAAGGTGTGTGAGTGGGGGAGGGGAAGAGGGAGAGAGAATCTTAAGCAGGTTCCACACACACTTCAAAGCTCTGTGTGGGGCTCGATTTCACGATGCTGAGAGTAAGACCTGAGCTGAAATCAAGAGTTGGTTGCTTAACCAACAGAGCCACTCAGGCGCCCCACTTCTTTTTATTTTTGTGATATCAGTTGTAATGTCTCCTAGTTCATATCTCTTTTATTTATTTGAGACTTTTCTCTTTAAATTAATCTGTCTCAAGTTTTGTCAATTATGTTTATCTTTTCAAAAACCAGGTTTTTTTTTTTGAGGGGGGATGCCTGGCTGGCTCAGTCTGAGTATACGATTCATGATCCTGGGGTCATGAATTCAAGCCCCATGTTGGGCATAGAGCTTACACTAAACAAACAAACAAACGCACACACACAAAACTGAACAATAACAAAACAAACAGCTCTTAGTTTTATGATATTTTCTATTGTTTTTCTGGTCTCTATTTCATTTATTTCTGCTCTGACCTTTGTTATTTCTGTTCTTCTGATATCTTTGGCTTAGTATGTACTTCTTTTTATATTTCTTGAGGTGTAAAGTTATGCTTTTTTAAATGATCTTTATTTTTTCTTAATGCAGGTATTTATCATTATATACTTCCCTCTTAGAACTGTTTTTGCTGAATCCCATGCATTTTGGTATGCTATGTTTCCATTTCATTTGTTTCAAGATATTTTTTGATGTTCTTTTTGATTTCTTCTTTAACACATTGGTTGTTCAAGAGTGTGTTGGCTAATTTCCATACCTATGTGAATTTTTCCAGCTTTCCTCCTGTAACTGATTTCTAGTTTTATACCACTGTTGTTTGAAAAGATGCTTGATATGATTTCAGTCTTCTTAAAATTGCTAAGGCTAGTTTTGTGACCTAACATATCATCTATCCTGGGAATGTTTCATATGCACTTGAGAAGAATGTATATTTTGCTACTGGTGGGTGGAATAGGCTATACATGCATAATTCATATTCAGTATTTCCATATTGATTTTCTGTCTGGATGACCTATCCATTGTTGAAAGTGGGGTGTTGTTGTCTGTTATTATTATTATATTATTGTCTATTTCTCCTTTCAGAATTATTAGTATTTGCTTAACTTATTTAAATGCTTCAAGTTGGGTATATATGTATTCATAATTGTAATAGTCTCTTGATGAATTGACCCTTTTACCATTACTTAATGATTTTTCTTTGTCTCTTATTTTTTCCTTTCCCTCCCTTCCTTCCTTCTTCCCTCACTTTCTCCCTCCCTCCATCTTTCTTTCCCCTTCCTTCCTTCCTTCCTTCTTCCTTCTTTCCTTCCTTCCCTCCCTCCCCCTCTCTCTTTATTTTCCTTCCATCTTTCTTCCCTTCCATCTTTCTCTTTCTTTCTTTCTTTCTTTCTTTCTTTCTTTCTTTCTTTCTTCCTTTCTTTCTTTCTTTCCTCTTGTGTATAATATAGTGATTCAACACTTACATACAACACCCAATGCTCATCACAAGTGTACTCCCTAACCTCCATCACCTGTTTAACTCATGCTCCCCACCTCCCCACATCCTTTCTGGTAACCAACAGTGTGTTCTCTATAGTTAAGTTATAGTTAAGGCAGCATATAGTTGGGTCTTGTTTTTAATTTATTCAACCATTTTATGCCTTTATCTTGGAAAATTTTATCTATTTATATTTAATTATTGATAGGTTAAGAAGTTACTAATGCCATCTTATTAACTGATTTCTATTTTCCTTTTTTTCTTTCTTTCTTCCTCTTTCATTGTCTTCCTTTGTGAACTGATGATTCCCTATAGTATATACTGATTTCATTCTTTTTATCTTTTGCACATCTACTGTAGGTTTTTGCTTTGTGGTTACTCAGGCTTACATAGAACATCTTGTACATTTAATAATCTATTTAAAGCTAATTACAACTTAACTCTGATCTCATATAAAAACTCTTCTTTTATCGTCCCTATATTTTATGTTTTTGATGTCACAATTACCTCTTTTTTATTGTGCATCCATTAACAAATTTTTGTAGCTGTAGTTATTTTTAATACTTTTCTCTTTTAAAAACTGTTATACGAGGGGCACCTGGGTGGCTCAGATGGTTAAGCATCTTGGCTCAGGTCATGATCCCAGGGTCCTGGGATTGAGTCCCTGCTTGGCAGGGAGCCTATTTCTCCCTCTCCTTCTACTCCTCTCCTTGCTTGTGCTCTCTTGGTCTCTCTGTCAAATAAATAAATAAAATCTTAAAAAAAAAAACCCTGTTATCTTAGAGTTAAGTGATAAGCACACCATATGTTACAGTATTAGAGTGTTTCAAATTTGATTATGTGATTATCTTTACTAGTATGTTTTATATTTTCATGTTACTAAGATCCTTTTATTTCAACTTGAAGAACTCCTTTATTTCTTGTGATGCAGGTCTAGTGGTGATGAATTTCCTTAGCTTTTGTTTGTTTGGTGAAAGTCTTTTTCTTTCTTTCTCACCTTGTCTGGAAAACAAGCTTGCTGGCTAAAATATTCTTACTTAGCCAGCTTTGTTTGTTTGTTTTAAAATTTCAACACTTTGATTATATCATCCCACTCTCTTCTGATTTATAAGTTTTTTGTTGAGAAATATGTAGATGATATCCTTATAGAGGTTTCCTCATTTGTACAATATTTTTTTCTTTTGTTGCTTTTAAAATTCTCTCTATGCTTTTGATTTCAAACAGTTGTAATATGATGTGTGTTGGAGATCATTTTGGGTTGAAATTTTGGGGTGACTTACTAGTTTCTTGATCTTGGATGTCCAAACATTGGGAAGTTTTCAGTCATTATTTCTTTAAAATAAGCTTTCTGCTCTTTCTTTCTTTCTTTCTTTCTTTCTTTCTTTCTTTCTTTCTTTATTTCTTTCCTCTTCTCCTTCTGAGACTCTAATTATACCTAAATTTTTTTTTCCTTTAATGGTATACCATTATTCACATAGGCTTTCTTCACTCTTTCATTCTTTTTTTCTTTTTGCTCCTTTGACTGGATGATTTCAAGTGACATGTCTGCAAGCTTACTAATTCCTACTTCTGCTTAGTTGAGTCTTTTGTTGAAATTCTCTATTAAATTCTTCAGTTCAGTCATTGTATTCTTCAACTCTGGAATTTCTGATTTATTATTATTATTGCTTTTGCTATTATTGGTTTCCATTTCTTTGTTGAAATTGTCATTTTGTTCATGAATTGTTTTCCTAAGTTCATTTAGTTGCCTGGTTATGTTTATCTAGTTAAGTTTATATGTTTATAATTATATATATGTATATATATATGTATATAATTATATGTTATCTAGTTACATTTATAATTATATGTTTATATAATTCACTGAATTTCTTTAAGAGGATTCTCCCGAATTCTTTGTCAGGCTATTTATCAATCTTCAGCTCTTTAGGATCGGTCCATGAAATTTTGTTAGTTTCTTCTGGTGGTGTTGTTTTCTAGATTACTTATGACCCTTGTGGCCTTATATTGATGTCTGCACATTTGAGGAAGTGAGTACCTTTTCCAGTCTTTAGAGACTCATTTCAGCAGGCAAAGCTTTTTACAGGCCAACCTGTCCAGAGATTCTGGGTGGACCATCTGGTGCTGTCTCTAGGCAGGTTTGTTGCTGAAGTCTTTCAGTAGAGAGGTTTGGTACCTTGGTCAGCAACTGGGCAGGCCTGAGGCTTAGGTACATGGCTAGCAACCTGTAGCCTGTATCTGCAGGGTTGGTCCTGGAGCCTGGGTTCACTGGGTGGGCCTGTAATTGAGTTTATAGTGTTGGACCTTGGAACTGGATTGTAGGTACAGACCTGGATCCTGGGTTCACATGGACCAAATAAGTGAGGGAAACTCTGGGATGGGCCTGGTGTTCAGTTACATAGAGACCATTTTAGTCCTGAGATGGGGTAAGAACCTGATTTTGCAGCAGCTGGCATATAGGCTGGGTCCACAGATGTCAGCCTAGTGCTAGGGTGAGCCTTGAAGGTGTGGTTGTGAGTCAGTCATCCCACAGCTTGGAGATTTGGAGGCCTACCAGGAGGTTAGTCCAGCGCTGGGGCAGAACAGGAGACCAAGTTTTTAAAAACTGGTCTTGAAGCTGGGACTATGGGGATTGGCCTAGAACTGGATTGGGCTGCAAACCTGGTTTTGCAGGTCTGATCTGGAGTTTAGGTTTGCAGGGACTAGCCTGGCAGTGGGAAGATGTGGGCCTGGGACAATGGGAACTGCCCTGGTGCTGGGGTGGGTTGAAACCCTGGGTCTGTGGCAGTAGGCCTGGCGGTGAACCTGGCCAGAAACCTGGGTTTGTCAATGTCTGCTGGAACCCTGGATTATTGGAATCTGTCAAGATCCTGGGGCCATGTGGCTACAGGAACTGACTGGCACCAGGATGAGCAGAGGGCTGGATTTGTGGGAGCCTGCTTGTAGCCTGGGGCCGTGAGAACCACTGAGGCCACTGCAGCCAGCAGGCACTGGAATAAGCTTGGTATCTGGGTTTGTAGGAGCCTACAGTGAGTCACTTACATCCATAAGTGTTGATGTGGTGTTGGGACAGCTCAGCTCTGGGGTTTGTGGAGAAGTCAGGGCACTTGCTTCACTCTCCTTCTCTCATAAGAAAGGTGTCTCTCTCTGTGTTGGGTTGCCCAGGCTTTGGAGAAAGCGAAGGTGGTAATGTGATTCCCTTTCCTACCCTCCTCAAGGTGACTTTTCTTATTTCTGTGTTTTGCTCAGGTGCAACAGTACACCAAGTGGAGTCCTTAGCTCTTTTGAGTATATTTTCATGCACAAATCATTGCTCAAATTGATGTTTTGGGGTGGTAGGTGGGGACGAACACTAGAAATTCTTTTGCTGCCATTGCTTATGTCTTCAATAGGAGATTTAGATATGTTCTTATTTGCAAAAATTTTCCTTAGTCAAAGACACATGGGGTCCAAGTATCACAAAGTCATTCAGAAGTTAATGTTCTTATAGGTCACATTAAAAAAATATGACTATAGATAACAAATTTAGGATAATGGCTCTGCTCTTGGACCATAACACATATAGAACACTGTTTTCAATTCTGGATACCCCCAAAGAAGGGGGTGATACAACAGAAGAATACAGAGGTGCAATCAGGGTGGTAAGGGTTCTGAGAGGCATGGGAAAAACTGAAACGATTACTGTAAATTGGGTAATTTCAGCATCAAAAAACAAAAACAAGCAAAATTAAAAATGTATAAGCATGACATAATAATAATTTTCAAATAATTGAAAAGCTTTCAAGTAGAAGAAATAAACTTCTTATTGTCTTCTCCAAAGGATAATATTAGAAGAGATAAAAATAATGGGGAGGAAGATTACTGCAAATTGGAAAGCTTATTGCAAATTACTGATAAATGATAAAGAAATATTTTCTGAGAGTTAAGCCACCTAAAAAGGAATGTGCTGAGCCATCTTTTTAGATAACTGTCCCACTGGATAAACCTTTGCTATAGGGAAAGAGAGTGAGTTTTATTTACCTTTGAAGACTCAAGACACTAAACATAGATTCTCCTTATGAATATCCATTTAATGAACAAATTAATTTTATTATGCTCAAATATCCTCTGAATTTAAATTCCTTTACAGTTAGAATATATGCACACTACTTGTGAGATCCCTCCACCATTCTCTAGTTGCATTGCCTTACATGGGCATGTAGGACAAAGTGTCCGACTGGGCTAGGGAATAAGCACATGCTGACTACTCAGGAAAGAGAACTGCAGATACCCAACTCCTAGTAAGCCAAACTGGGACTAAAGACACTACAAGCTCAGAATGTTAAAGCAAGTCTGGGAGACATTTTATCTCTTAGAGGCCAGCATTCCCATATATCCATTATGGAGATTATGGCTCATGAAAGGATATAAAAATGATTATTTTTTCTTCTAGTCTCCATTGGATGTGAAGCATAAGCTTAGGTTGCTGCAGCTAGTCTCAGAAATTGATTCAAAGGGTTACTAATGCTTTCAAGACACAATCCTCTGAAACAGTTCTAGCATCAGTTTTTGCTATTGTGAGCTGTCTATTATTTGGTTTTCTGTCAACCAGACAAGATGTCAAGTCATGTTTCCTTGCTTCAAATTGCTGCGTATTATCTATCCCCTGGTGAACTTCTTTTCCACATGTTCATATTTAAGTAGGAATAGAGGTGAATACATAAAGTTGAATGCCTGAATTGTTTTTAAAAGGCCAATTCAGAATATTTTAAAAAGTATTTTAGTGTGTCAAATGTGAATTGACACACAGTATTTTGCTCACAGCAAGCTGAAAAATCTTCAGAATATGAACTTTTTATATGACTTAGTAACTAACAATTCAAAAAGGTAAACCTGACTGTTTTGTAATGAATGTTTTTGGAAACACATTTGAAATCTATTCTTCACCCAACAAGCTTAGATTTGCATGTCTTGGGCATTATCTTTTCTCCATTTGGCAAGCATAGCTGCAGACAACATTTCCACTTGTCAAAGAGTTTCTTTGTTGTAAAACTTTACTCACTTTTTAGTGAGAGAATGCTGTTTTTGAAAAGAAATCCTAAAAGCGTTTTAAGCTGCTTTGTTACAATGCTAGAGTTTATCATTAGTACTCATTATCTCTGTATTCGGCAAGGATGCATTTATGTTTAGGATAAATAATTTCATTTTGTTCAAATATAGTTTTGACAATTATTTCAGAATAGCCAATTCTCAATTTCTCAGAGTAATGTAGAAAAGCCCAGTCATGGATTAGCTGCATAATGTGTTAGAATATGTAGATTAGGCAGTTACAGTAATTAACATATGCATCTTTCAAAGTAGAAACTAATGTTCTGCAGTTTTGTTCCACTATAACTGGAAAGTGCTGAGATCTCAAGCAGTTATAACCATCAGTGATATAAATGCAGCAAAATATATTTATATTCAAAAGAATACAAAAGTAGTGTCAAATAAAATAGTAAAACACTTCTTAAAAAATCATTGTTTTTCTACTCTTTTTTATTTGCTTGTTTTGCACACAGCTGCTGGTAGGTTTTGGTGGGTGATAAAGTAAGTAGGAGGACGAGTAAAATCATCATTAACTTAGATGCAGAGGTAGTTGTACAGTTCCTTGTGAATGAGAGAACAGGGAACCAGGAAATAAGATGGGTACCTAAGGTAGGGACAGGTAAATTGAGTGATCTGGGAGTGAATGGAAAGAGTAAGAGAATAACAAGGGAGGAAAGACAGTAAGAGTCACTGAGTATTATGTACGGATTCCTATAAAGTACTGGATATTCTATGTCCATGAGCTTATTTCATACCAATATTAACCCTTTAAAGTAGATAGCATTCTCTCCAATTTGTAGATAAGAAAACCAAGACTCAGAAAGATTAGAGAACTCACCATGACTACACAACTCTTTGGAAACTTAGATTAGTTTTGATACCTATGAGGAGACAGAAATGGTAAGTAGGCAGTTGATTATATAGTTGGGAATTAAGGGAAGAGATAAGGGCTAGAGGTAGAAATTTGGGAGACACCAGATTAAAGAGCCTAATTATGTCCTATCCTATGTCTTGATGAAATCACTGAAGGCAGAGTAGATATAGACAGGAGACCATGAACTATACAGCTCTTTCACTGAGTTCTAATGATGATTAAGCAATTCTGTATAAGTGTGGCCGTGGTTTGATGTCATGAGGATCCTTATTATAAATATGTGGAAGATTTCATTTTTTAAAATGCCTCTACCTAAGTCTCCTCCCCCTTTTCCCTGCTGAAGAGAAGAATACAAGGAAGGTGAATACCGTTATAGCCCACTTTGTGTTTGGAAGATGTGAGAGTTGGTGATGAGCAGGAGACTCCAGTACGAGGTTTGGTGTCCAAGAATTGTTTTCACCGTGATGTGAGTAGGAACTAGTTATTAATGCAAAATTAAGGGATAAGGAAAAAATGAGGGAAAATAAAGGTGACACAAAATAGGGTATTATTATCAAGGCACAAATATAGTCAAAACTGAAAAAAGAGCTTACTAGATGAAATATTAAGATCATATAAATAACATTTTTAGTAACAAAATATTTGTAGCATGTTCTGTGACTTATTATGACAAAGAAAAAAATCAAGAAATAAGCCAGCTTTTCTCAGTATGATCCTATTACAGCTATGTGTCTCAGCCTGGTCTCTGCACTTGGTCAAACAAGTTGAAAAATAGGGAAGGAAATAGGTAAGACAAACAAAACTGTGTCTTGTGAGATAAGACAAATTAATTATGGTATATCATTTCACATAACAGGACATTTAACACTGTGTTTGAAGGGCCAAATTAATCAGGGTATTTAATTATTCTCCATATTACTAGAAAGTAGGCTGACATTACATGAAGTCAGAGTCAGGTTTAAAAAAAAAGTGCTTTCTAGGAGCCATTGGGCAAACTTGTAGCATGCAATATTTGATAGGCCTGTCGTGAAGTATCCAACGTAACATATTCAATAGAGTTTTATTTGTCTAATTTCCATGCCCTTGTTCATCTTTGAGGGTCTTCATTCTTAGTTGTTACTCTTTTCCCCAGACCCTTTACTCTGTGTCTAGTTTCTGCTCACATAGGCTCTCAACTAATTTCTTCTAAGAAGTTGACTCTTGGGTTATTAGAAAGAGACAATGAATAGCAAAGAACTGGAGCAGAATACAGAAATCACATTAATCTAGTCCTGGCTCACATTAACTTTCTGTGCCTTGGTTTTTTTTAACTAGAAAATAAGAGAGATGTATTAGACTCTCTAAGGTTAAATTAGATCTCCCGGGTCATGCCAGCTCTAAGGTGATTTGACTGCATTCTTTGTGTTGTGAAATTTTATACAGTTTTTGCTTTTAGAGGTAGAAGTGTTATGACTTCTGGTGGTAAAGACTAAAAGAGAAGGTTTCCTGAAAAAAGTACTGTGGAAAATATTGAGACTGTCAGAGAAATTCTGTAGGGATTCTACTGTGCAGGCCAACCATAACATATTGTCATCTTTTGCTCTTTTTCTTTCTTAATTTTTCAGACTTGTCCATTCTGCTTCCTAAGGGCATCTCATTCATCCTTCCTTTCTTCCTGCTGCTACTGCCCTTGTTAAAATCCTCTGTCACTTAGACTACTATAAAATAGTCCCTTTTAGAATTCTTGTACCCATTTTAAACTTTCTCCAATCTGTTTGGTATACATATAGAGTGATTTTCCTCAACTTGGGTCTTAATCATGACATATTTCTGCTCAAAAAGTTTTGATACCTCCTCATTGCCTACAAAGTCCAAAATTCTTACTAAGACAATTAAGACCCTAAACAATATTTCCAACCTGTTCCATGATCCTGGTTCTACTACTTTCCTCATCTCTGAACATGATGTAGACTCAAAAATCACTGCTTTTGGTGATGGTGTTCCTACTATATGGATTAGTCCTCCTCCTTCCTCATTTTTTTCTGTCAAAATCTCACATTTATTTTTCATCTCAACCCAGCCACCTCCTCTGTGAAGTACTTTACAACTGGATTAAACTTTCACAACACTGTATTTTTATGTATATTGTAGAATAGGACTCATTCTAACTTTTATTACTGTTTGTATTTTGTCTTCCAAAAGATTCTTTAGGCTCTGTGACTTGGAACCCAAGGGTATTATCCATCTCTGAATTCCCCCAAAGTGTCTTATATTTATACAGATAGACATTGTGTATATACTTTTTGGATCAAATTCTCTTCAAGAATGAAAAAGTTGATGTAGGCAGAAATAGTCACTTATTGGCAAGTCTTGTGATGTTAACAGTCTTGGGGAGAGTAAAATGCAGTTTAAGTGGAGCACAAGGGGTTCCAACAATGAACTAGCACATGTGGAAATGAAGGAAGGTGGGATGAGCCAAGAAGAATCACAACTGATCAAACAGTCAGAGAATGACTCCAGAATTCCCTGGAGATAAATGAGGTTAAACAAAACTTCAGTTATAGAAGATGAGGATATAGTCATCTTTCCTGTACAAAGAGACTTCTTAGATATGTAGGGAAGACACTTATTTCAACTGGCTGGACACTGGTGTTAAGAAACTTTCAGTATCTGAGTATGCTCAGGGACGTGTCCTACTGAAAGAGAGATGAGATTCACTGGGGCGTCAGGAGAAAATAGTCTAATATGAGGAGATGATGTCTTTCTGACAATGTAAGAAAAACTTAAAGAAAGCTGAAGAAACTCAAGTATCCTTCTACACAGTTTAAGGAAAATAATGTGCTGAGTCATGTTCCAGGTTGCTCATGTTTGAAGTTCTTCATGATATTGGCAACATGAAGACTAACAGTCATGTATATGTCTTGTAAGTGTTAAACTTCCTCCCAATAATGTTTCTAGCATACTTCATGTTTAATGAGTATTTAGAAAGACAGAATTCCAGGACAATTTGCTCTTATCTTGTACTACATCTATGGGGTACTGGCCTCTGAGCAGCTAGTCTTGTCATTCATTCAAGAAATGTTGACTACTGAGGTGCCTGGATGGCTCAGTGGGTTAAGCCTCTGCCTTTGGCTCAGGTCATGATCTCAGCGTCCTGGGATTGAGCCCTGCATCTGGCTCTCTGCTATACAGGGAGCCTGCTTCCCCCTCCCTCTCTGCCTACTTGTGATCTGTCTCTCTCTGTCAATTAAATAAAATCTTTAAAAAAGAGAAATATAGAGTGCCTAACATGTGTGAGATGAGCAAAACCAGATACAATCCTGAGGAAGTGTAGAGTATAGTAGGAAAGATGTACATTAGCCGCACATTTAAAAACTAAATGTTTTTTAGTTTTAGTTTTAGTTTAGTCTTACTTTTTAAGTGATAAATGTCAAGGAATATAGTGTCGTGAGAATATTCTGACCTCATCTGATAATGATAATGCTGGCTTATCATTCAGTAACTTTATTGACTACTTGTGTTCTTAGGCAATTACTTGACCACTGGTTGCCTCAGTTTCCTCTTTGGTAATATGGGAAAAATACAACCTACTTCATAAGGTTCTTCAAATACATCTGGCCTATGATAAACATTGAGTACAGTTTAGATATTTATTATTATGATAATAATAATAATTATTTATTATTTTAGTGAATCAGAGCCCTAGTCATGGTATTTATTCCTTTTCAGTAATTGAAGAGCTTCATTCTCTCATGCTCCTTTTGAGCAGATTCTGTGGTTTTGTGTCACACAAACCTGGAATGAGTAGCACAAAAATAGTGGAAGTTGATATATTAATTATATTTTAGTCATTTGTCATATAATAACAAAAGCAGGAGAATGATCTTCTTGGTTATCTGCTCTTACTCTCTCATTCATCCTTTCACCTGCCCATATATCAAACATTTCTTGAGAAAATAAAGCAAGGTACAGGGGAATGAAAAGATAAATGAGCATCAATTTCTGACCTGTCTTCCAGTCTAGTAGGGCTGACAGACAAGTACACAAATAGTAACAGTGTAGTCAGAGAACTTATATAATTGAGAATTGTGCTCAGTACAGCTGAAGCACAAAAGACCACCTCTATTCAAGTTGGGGTGATGAGGGAAAGCAAATCACAGGCAGATATAAAGCCTTCTTATTCCTTTCCTTATCTTCTACATGGAGGTTATAAGAAACTAAGATTTTCATGATCATTCTCATCCATGAGATATACATTAGGAAGATTTCTTATGCTATTCTATTAATCACAGTATAAGTTTACTCAAGAAATAAATAGAACAATGACCGCACTTTCAACTTATTACTGAGTGTAGCAATCACATATAGTGAGTGATTCTTGAAAAGTTTATCTCATACTATTCAGTCAGTTTATAAGCAGGCCTCTCTATCCCTGGTCTTATATGAAAAACAACAACAAAGTGATGATACTGTCATATTCTTGGTTTATAGTTTTACACATAATTTCATTAAGTTACGCTCTTGCTCCATATTTTATTCTTTTTTCCCCTTTGCTGGCATTCCACTATTAATTCTATCCTACTGTCAGGATCCAGTAAAGATCAGAAGAATGTCCATTTCAAAAACACTCAGGTTTATTTCAGCTACATTTGAATTAAAATATATAATACAAAACAATACACCGGAATCACAAATCACAGAATTTGGGAAATAATAGCAAGAAGTAGCATGTTATAATAAGGGGTACTAGTGACAATTTTTGATCTACATTATAAGGAGAAAGAGGAAGAAAGAAAAGTTATGAACAAAGAAGCATTTTAGAGCACAGAAAAAATGATTTAAGCAGTGTCTGATGCATATTTTCCCTTACATTCATTTTGTAAAATTTCTTACTCTAGAAGTAACATGACAGAATAAAGCCAGCATTTCTCAATTGATCAAAAAGTAGGTTTCACCAATGCAGATTTATTTCACAGGTAAATATTTTTGTATTTCAAAGGTAGTTGAGCAGAGTAATATATTGAGTGGGTTTAAAAGTTTCATTACACAGTAGGAGAGGACAGAAATAATTTTTCAAAAAATGAGGAAGAGCAAGGTAAAGTCGATGATAACATGGAAAAAAAATCAATGATCACCAAAAGAAAAATGTAAAGTTACAAAAAACTAGTTATAAGGGGGCTAGTCTGTGGTTTACTAAACTTGACATAGATAGAAAGATGACTATGATAATATCTATTATTTCAAGAGGCAGAATGAAATGAAAAGTAGACAAAACAATGAAGGCATCTGCCTTACTTTGCAATAAGAGACTACCAGTTAAAGTTACTATGTCTATGGTAGCCATAAAACACCTTTCCTGAAAACATTCACAGAAGAGGAGGCACCACAGTATTTATTTACTGAGAGTCATGGAAAAAGACTTTCGGATGAGAGGGCCGTGCTAAGGAGAAAATGTATGGATCATCTATAGCTACAAAACCAACCAAATCAAAAGGAAGAGAACAGAGAAAATGGAAAGGGGAAGAGAAGAACAGCAATGCACCTGAGAAAGCAGAAAATCTTTAGGGTTTAAGCAAGTAACTGCCAGGAGGATAAAAGGGTATGAAACAACAAAGAAGAAGCAAATGAAAAATTGTGACCTGCTTTCCAGCCCAGCTCACTGCCATTCCTTGCTGGGACACCAGTCATGTACCTCAGAAGTCGGCTCAGAGTCAACATTGAATAAAGCTCTATTGAATGAGTCTTGTTATGCAATTAATCTAGCATTTGGGGAAAATGTAAATATGGAGAGTATAGGAAGACCTTCTAAAATGAAATACTCAGAGTAATTCATTGGAGATGAAAAGAAAAAGGATTCTGAAAGGATAAACATTGAATGAATTGTTGTAAGCCCGAGGAAATAGAAATGGGAAAGTTGGGTAAAGGAGGATTTTTAATGATTATTTTCGGCAGTTTTATTTGATTTCTTTTCTTTTTTTTCTTCTTTTTTTAAAAGATTTTATTTATTTATTTGACAGAGAGAGATCACAAGTAGACAGAGAGGCAGCAGAGAGAGAGGGAAGCAGGCTTGCTGCTGAGCAGAGAGCCCGATGCGGGGCTCGATCCCAGGACCCTGAGATCATGACCTGAGCCGAAGGCAGCGGCTTAACCCACTGAGCCACCCAGGCGCCCCAGTTTTATTTGATTTCTTATAGGAATATATCACAGTTTTTTAATTCAATAATTAAAGCTTTTTCAAAGCAAAAAATGGACCAAACTATTTAACATATTGCTTGAGTAATTGTCAAGTCAAGGCTATAGAACAATTGATTGGTTAGGTAATGAATGAATGTATCCCCTACAACTACTTTCTCTTATGAAAGACAGAAGACAGTTGAGCATGAGACTAAATCAGATGAGTTATGAATTTTCCTCCAAGTATTATTTACTTTTTGTGAAGACAGGTGGAGGAAACTTGAAGACTGTGTCCCCACCTTTCCCAGTTGCATCTCTGTCCCATGCATGCAGTTCTAACTGCATGTTTTCCATTGAAAATCTTATGCAATAGTTGTTGAAATACAGATGACCAAATTCTATCAACAGATATTCTGATTCTCTTGCATGGGGTAGGGGCTAAAGACCCACATTTTAAATAAGCATCTGCGCCTCCACCAGGCACAACCACTAGCCTGAGGCGTGGTCGCAGCCCCTGGAGTCCGAAGACGCTAAATTCTTCACCTGCAGTTCCATTCTGAGTCCCTGGTCCCCATGTCCCCATCCGTATCACGGAGCCGGCCGCGGCGGTGGTGCGAGGGGCCGCGGACCCTGTTCTCAGGGGCCCTTCCTGGACCGGGTGCTGGACCGTCCTCTAGCTCTTACCTTCTCCAGCTCTTCGCCCATTTGGTTCGCTTCCGCCACCAGCGGCATCAGTTTGACATAGTCCTGGAACACAGCCAGCACGCTGGGGTCTGTGTTCCTGTCCCCACAGCCCGCGGCCCCTAGGAAGAGAGCACGTGCTCCTGAGCGCCGGTCTCCTGTTCTGGGACACTTGTCTGCCACGAGGGAATTCATATGCTCCTCCTTCGTTTGATTGTTCATCAAATGTCTGCATTACAAGCATGTAACTTAAAAAAACAAAAACCAGGGACACCTGGGTGGCTCAGTTGGTGAAGCGTCTGCCTTCGGCTCAGGTCATGGTCTCAGGGTCCTGGGATCGAGTCCCGCATTGGGTTCCCTGCTCAACGGGGAGTCTGCTTCTCCCTCTGCCCCTCCCCCTACTCATGCATGCTCTTTCTCTCTCAAATAAATAAAATCTTTAAAAACAAAAAAAAATAAATAAGCATCTGCTAGGACAGGGGTTGGCAAACATTTTTGTAAAGGAGCCGATGTAAATATCTTAGGCCTTGTGTATCAGCAGATCTGTTTTGTAATTCTTTGACTCTGGCCATGGTGAGAAAGCAGCCACAGACAACATGTAAAATGCGCACGAACTGTTCCAATGAAACTTTTATTTTTTAACAAAAATTAGTGGCAGGGTGGATTTGGCCCAAAGGCAGGAGTTTTCCCACTCTAGCTCTAGAAGATTCTTTTCAAATGGCCATAAAAGACATTATGAGGACATACAACGTTAATAAACAATATTTTAGTTAAGTGAAACTCTCACGGTTGTTTTAAAAAATTCAGGGCAGTGAGAAATAGAAAGTATCTTCTCTCTTTTCACAGAGGGAATGTTACATCAGGAACTTGAAAACTTAATTGCATATGAAATAATGTAATTAAAGGGTTTAGTTTACTGTCGGCCCTGAGCTATTGCCACCATAGTCAGCCGTTTTGATAGTGTCAATGGTGGAGTACTGGCATGACCAAAGGTCCCGGCAACATCAATGATAAAATGTCAGTGACGAGATGCTATATGGAGAAATGTTCTTACAGTGAAAAGTTGTGTAACGAGGTGTCTTTACAATGAAGTGGTCAAGCAAATACCACCACAACAAATGAGGAAACATACATGTGCATAACACAAATGCACACCAAGAAATGACGTGGCAAGTTGTCTGCCTCATTACTTTCAATATAACTAGTATTGATAGAAAGCCTTTTAACTTTTTGAATCAGAGATTGCTAGCACATTTAAATGCCAAAAAGTTCTTCTTTTCCTTTTTTTTTTTTTTTTTTCTGGGACACTGCAGGTGGCCCCTTTCATCTCTGGGCTTCACACTCTGCAGTATGTTGCCGAGCAGGTGATCCTGGCATCTCGGAGTCAAGAGAGCTAGTTCAAACGCCTGCTTTGCGTTCCCCACCTCACCCACCTCCTTCTCAGTTGGAACAGTAAGTTCTCTGTGAAAGCTTCTGCAAATGATGACAAGAAGGAGAGTTCTCAGGGAAAGCAGCTGAGCTTTAATGCAAGTAAAACTGTTCCAAATGTAAAACACATTTGAAAATCTAAATGTGTGCCCCCTAAACCACATCAATGGAACCTTTAATGATCTTCAGAACCAGCCTTTTCTCTTCCAGTCAGTAGGAAGATTGTTTCAAATCTGTTTGTGCCTGAAGCACTTTTGATTGTAACAGTCTTCTCATTCATGGGCGAAACATGGCGTCCCACTGGAAGTGCCATCCAGGTTCACAGCAATACAGTATGATATGAAAGTATAAACAGAAGTCAGAACTGCATTTCTCCTCTGAGATAACAAGTGCAACTAGATTTTCAGACCACCTATTATGCCATAAAAAATAAAAGGGAAAGAAAAATAAGACCTACTTTATGTCAGCTGCCTGATTTGTGGGAATGAAACTTACCAGGTCAATATGGAGCCTTTTATTTTATTTTATTTTATTTTTTTTTTTTTGAGCCTTTTATTTTAAATGACTTCTATAGACAACATCTCTATCCTTGCTCCTGGCCAGTAGTTAATTTTTTTCATATGATAAATGCAGAAATATTAACATCAAACTGAGTTTCCTTTCGCTTTTTGTGGGTTGGTTCATCATAATTGATTAAATAATGGATTGTTTCACAACCTGACTTAGTTTTTCTCTTTTGCTTTGAGTCCCTGACCAAAAATAAGTGCTCAGCCATACCTAACGTTTGGGATTCCCAACATAAGGATTAAGATTTAAGATCCTTGTAACCCCGTTTTTCATAGTAATGAGCTGACTGGATAAAATAACACTGGTTTTCTGTATAGATAGATATACTCCACCCTCATTATAGAACTATTTTCAAAAGCCAAGGATACTGAAAGTTATAACAGTAATGTCAGCCCTCATGATTAAATCATGAGGCACATGAGTTTTTCGTTTAAATTTGATGTTCTCATGATCTCAATATTTTTCATGCAAATCTTGTTATTTCTGCATCCTTTCACACTCCAGCTTAAATTGCTTGTCAATCGCCGTGCTTTTCTTGAGTGCAGCACTTCTGAGCTTCTCCAATACGATTTTATACATCTATTTATTCTATTTATATCTACTTCTTTAGTATATTTTCACTTAAAGAAGACATCGGTACAGCATTCCAAATCACATTTAATGAAGTCTTTTGAATTAGAAGCAATGACTTTGGAGGCCAAAGGAGATGAGGCAAGAGGATTGGCCTGGCCAGGAGATTTGGGGGTGAGGGGGATATAGGTTAAGAGAAGAAGCAGCCCTTTTATATTTTAATATTTATCATTATAACTAAAGTACTTATACTAGGAGTTGATTAGTGCAAGGGCAAAGCTGCAGCCTAACGAAGAGAAACACCATAAATAGAAAGATCATGGCAAAGTTAGGCAATAAAAAGGGACATTTAAAAAAGCCTTCACAAAATAACCCTTAAAATCTCAACTCTTTCAAAGGATCCCATTTTTAAAGAACCTATAGGCCTTCAATTTTAATTTTTAGCCACATGCTTTTTTTTTTAGTAAATACTATTTTTTGATTTCTATAATATTTTCTGGTATCATCATCTGCTTTGATCTTAGAAATCTAAGGGAAAAGGACCAGAGCCAAATATGCTTCAGTCCAATCAGTGTTCTTTCTCTTTCTGAATTTTATGAGGCTTGCGCTATGGATATCTACAATTGCACAGGCAAGTTTTAGTCCCCTGTCACCAACACCCCTCCTCCCCTGGCACTCCATCTTAGTTTCTCGAATATGGGAATGCATGATTACTGTGTATTTTGTAAAATCAGTTACTGGGCTGGAATGTCACTAGTATAACAAGATATGCAATAATGTGCACTCATGTAGTTGAGGACACTTCTAATTGATTATGCATTTATTTGCCACACCACTATTCTCCTTGGAATATTGCTTAAGAAAAAAGCATTTGAATAATCTCATACTGTTTTAGGGATTCCTGCTGTTCGCTAATGAATACACAGAAAGCTTTATTTTTCAAATGTGTTCTCAAATATGTAAAGTACTTATTGCTTTTTCCATGCATTTTTATATTCCAGAGGATCCTCTAGTGACAGAACATTTTCAATCATTACTTCTCTTTGGTGGAATCAATTACCTCCTGATAGATTCCCTTTCCAAGTTTAAAACTGCATTTAAAAACTCATCTCTTTTCTGAATTCTAATTGGGTGTACTTTGAACTCTGGATTCTTCTAGTGAATATTTGTTTATAAACCTTTCTATGACTTAAAGTCTTGCTAACACATTTATGGGTTGAGTGTCATGTATAGAACAACATATAATACATAATTTGGGGGGAACTTAATTTATTAAACAAAGATTTTATTTGCTCTTAAAGGAAAGATGAAAAATAAAGTTCTGACAAAGTAAGAAAGAAATAGTGATGTATTTTTAGACATATTTGTTCTGCCTACATGATTTGTCTAAAGTCACATTTGAGGAAATAAAAAATAGAATTGCTTATAATTGCCTCCCTATTATACACAGAATCGTATATAATGGCGCACTTCTATTCTTTATATATAAAGAAGCCCACCAGCTTTTCAGTGGTTATTATTTTACAAATTTATTAATCTGTAATATAACCAAGAGGTGAGAGAGTAGGTAAAACACTGCCTCTTAATTATTATTCTATGATGTGCGAACACTTTATTGGCAAATATCATGTAAAGAACACTGTATATTCTTTTTTTTTTTTTTAAGAACATCGTACATTCTGATACTCGTTTTTTATAACAACCTTGTGAGATGGGAAGTTTTAGTCCTGTTGTTTAGATGAGGAATATGGGAACAGAACGAAAATGACCTGCTTGAACTTCCATAATTAATTAGTAGCCAAGTTGAGATTTGAACCTAGTTATAGCTCACTCCAAAGCTATTCATAATCTTTCCAGTATGGCACCCTATCTCTCAAAGTGAACTGTAAAATGTTCTTGATTTAAAACATGTGCAATTTTATCAACAGAAGGAACTTTTAGGACTTCACTTAGAACCACTTCTTTTATTTAAAAACGAATCTTGCTGCTTGCTTAACAGATTATTTTAGTCCCGAACATGAGATATGGAATAGAAAGTAGATAGAGGAAAGACATTAATGCTAAATACAGATCTGGCAACCTCTCTTATCTTAAGATCACATGGAAGACACACAGTGACATGCAATGGGAAGAATGCAAATCTTTATTCCCAACCTCAGAACTCTGGAGGATTTAGCACTATTCCAACAGTGGCAAAATCAAACCGCAGGAGCCAAACAGTAGTAAATTTAATCCCAGCTTCTTCTGACTTTAGGTGAGTGCAAGACCATTCTCTTAATCCAAGGTCACAGAATTTCATCCCTAGCCTTTTTTAATTTGGATGGCTAGTGTTATTAAAAATCTGAATTTGAATACCTTTAGATTTTTGAATGTTTGTTTTCATCACAGGCCCTGTCATACACTACCATTTTATCCCAACCTACTGGAATCACTTCTATCAATGTCTTGGCCCATGAAAATATTTGAATTTACAGCTTTTACCCTGACATGACAGAGAAAGATAGGGTCCTTTTTCTACTTACTCTAGTAGTACTCAATGGCTCTTCTAAAGTACCCAATAGGGCTAGGATTAGGTTGAGATGATTTTACCTTAGGCATAAAATTTATGCAGGGATGCCATGCAGGGACGGCAGGGACACCTGGGTGGCTCAGTCAGTTAAGCGGCTGCCTTCAGCTCAGGTCATGATCCCAGAATCCTGCGATCAAGTCCCACATCCGGTTCCTTGCTCAGCAGAAAGCCTGCTTCTCTGTCTCTGCCTGCCACTCTGCCTGCTTATGCTCTCTCTCTCTCTCTCTGACAAATAAATAAATAAAATCTTAAAAAGAAACTTAAGATGGCAAACCTCAGTGATCCAAATAATTAAAGGACATATAAATGCAATATTAAGAAAAAAACCAAAATTAATTCAAAGTGTTTTTTTTTCCAAAATATTAATGAACAAAATAAAGATCATCTTATCCTTAGTCTTGTATCCAAACTGCCTTCTAAAGATTATTATGTTTTTGTAGTAATAGCCTCAAATCTAAGGCCCTCATTCTGACTTGGTTAGTTTCTGTTTTTTTCTGTCCTATGATGTATCTACAAAAAAATAAAAATAAAAATAAAAAGAGGAGAATAGCAACTGATCCTGATTGGAAAAGAGGAACTCAAGCAGTAAACTTATATGGCTTTATTCAGCATAGTAGCCTATATTCAGTACAGCTTGAAGAAATCCTCTGTATAGTTAAAATTTTTGGAACAACAACAATAGCTAACAATTACTGAGCATTTATGTGGAGGCCCTGTGCTAGGCACTTTCTTTGAATTATTTTACTAATTCCCAATGACTACCTTATGTGATAGAGATTGCTATTATCCCCAATTTACATATGAGTCTAAGTCACTTGCCAAGTTAATACATGGTAGAGTTAAGGATTAAATTAGAACATCATAATTGCAGAATACACATTTTAAAAGAGATAACTAAAACTGACTCTGAATCATAAATAGAAGGTTAAGTGATTTTAGCTTGAGAAGCAAGAAAAGTGTTAAAGTCTAGGAGAGTTTGTTATTTAAAACTGGTTATCATAGGATAATAGTTGGAGATTTCTAGCCAGTTTCTTTTCTTTCATCATTATTAAAATAATGATGTCCTTCCAGCTCTTCCCTGCAACTAAGAGTGTGCATTGTCTACGCAGAGGGACAGATATAGTCTAGGACAAAACAAAGTAATTTTTCTGTTTTAAATTTGTAGATTGATTTTTTAAATTCTCCAGTGGAGATTATGAACTTGAAAGACCCTCAATTTTTAATTGTTTTATTTGATCAAGAAATAGCCAATTTCATTTCTAAAATCTTGGCTCAAAATAACAAGAGCCACAGCACAGAAGACTCTGATCCAGTTATAGCATCAACTAGAGTGAGGAGAACTCCAGGATGATGTAAACACTCCCAGAGGGGTAAGACTTTGACTAGCAGGAGTAAGAAGGAGATTCAGAGATGTGACTGGAGTTAGTTCTGGTGACTTTCTGCGTCAGCAAGAATTGCAGAGAAATCCCATGCTCAACATGGTGCTTAATAGGTCTAGTAGCACTGACTATTTTACTACTTTTTTAGTGGGCATGAAAACAGTGTCAGATGGCTTGGTATCCTACATCTAGCAGTGCTGGGGGGCGGCGGGGAAGAGCCAAGTCTATTAAAGTGGGTGCATTTGGAATAAGCGGGTTGCATAGTGTGTGTACCGAAAAGGAAGAGACCTTGGCAGGACCTCAGACATTCTTAGTAGGTGAATAGTGATGAAAAACACTCAGCAGAGGTCAGAGGGAATTGAGAGGACCACAAACTTGTTGCAGCGCTCTTTTGTACACCTCCCCACCCCCACCACAAACCCCCTTGCTGTCCCTCTGTGCCATGATGTTTTGTCAACCTTCCCTGAGTCAGAGTCATCCAGGAAGAAGGCTTGGGAAAGAGGGAAGTAGGAATACTGTACTGACTGCATAGATCTCAAAGAGATTGGGATTTAAATTGGAAGTAATCGTGTCTACTCTTGAATTTGCAAAATGGAAATTTCCTTAATCTCCAGAAATGGGGAACAGTGAAATAAAATTACTCTCGAAGAATAATGGGAGGCTATTATTGTATATCTGAGTGTTGTAATGGTAAATTTATAGCAGCTATAGAAAATAATTTAACAATCTTACGGTACTATAAGCTTCCGTTATCTAGAAAATTAATCTATGTGGAACTCTGTTCTCTCACTATGGAAGAAAGTTAGAGCATTATTTTGTGTACAAAATATCAATTAAATTTTGTTACCTATCTAACAACAGAATCTGAATTGCAAATTTTAATATTCTAAGGACTTTAATGTAATTATCATGAGCAATTTATGGCTGTTACATCTTGGGACTTAGAGGTGCTGGCTTATACCAAAATCTAATAAAAAAAGTGTAGGGTATTTTTATGATCACGTATCAGCACTGATCTTACCATTTTCTCCAGTGCTGTTCAGTTTATCCAATTAGGTTTGATGATTTTCCTCATAAATCCATATTCATCTTCTATATTAAAAAATCCTGTGGTGTATGTTTTACTGGGGTTTGATATATTTCACAGTCTAAATTCAGTCTCTATTTAAATTGTAAGTAGCACACTGGAAATCCACACAGGCAAAATGAAGAAACTGGAGTTAAAGACAGAGTTTGGCAGAAAAAAGAAAAGCTACTTGTTTTGGTTATTCTTCCAAACCTTAAACAATTAATGTTACAACACCAGACCCTGAGCTGCTTTGTTATAAACTTCTTTTGGCAACATGCTCAGGTGAAGAGGAGTTTAATTTGTTTAAGAGTATGTGCTTCTGGGATTCATGATTTCTACTAGAGAAAAATCAAACATTGTGACAAATCCCAGGGAGAAATGTGAAAATTTTAAGGATCCCCAAAAAATAGAAGCTCAAAGAATTTGTTATGCCTTGGTAAAGAGATTTCAGACATTAAGACTGAATTTTTGTTTACTGGGATATTTTTCCCCGAAAATGTTGAAGGAAAGCTAAGTCTACAGTGATATGATATGAAAACTACAAATATTGGGAATCAGTAAAAACTTTCCCTTTTTTTGAAATCTAAGTAAGCTACCTTAGCAAACTTTACCTCCCTTAAGGTAAGGATACTCATGTATTTCTTTTAATTATTATTGGATAATATAAAAGTCTTTTCATTATTACTGGATAATATAAAATGTTCAACTGTATGATTTCTTACTTTGAATTAACCATCATATTATTTCAACTCAAAGTAGCAAAAGAAAAACATCCCTCTTCTACCATATTTGGAAATATCACCTGTTATCTGATAGAATAATTATTGTTATTTTGGTTTCTAGATTAAAAGCAAATGGCAGGTAGAATGCAAGTAGGGATTGCTGGGAAGAAGGCCAGAGAAAATTGGAGTTAGAAATGTAAAATGTGTGCGGGAGTTTGTCTAAGGAAAAGCAAAGCCACTGTGTTTGGAAAAGGTTGAAATCTCATTATTTTGCAAGAGGTACATTAACAACTGCAAAAGCTTCAGAAATTCCAGGTAATCAAGAGTCTTAGAAGCTCACTGAGCCAGCATGCTTCTTCCCATGAGTGCTGCCTCTATAAAGCAGATTTTTCATTTTCACATTAATAGCATGGTTGAGAAGCTCTTGATAGAGTAGCTTCTGGGGGAATGGAATTTGTCTGAAGAAGAAATAAGCCTGGAAAAGCTGGAGTAGCCATAACTAAAGGCTGAAATTTACTTCCCTACCAGCCCTTCTTGTCGGGGAGAAGGTCTGTTTTTGAAATCATGGTGTGTTTTTGACAATTTAGGATTCCTGAAATTATTGGGGATCAGAAAGAAAAGTATTTTTAAAAGTAACTTGTAGGCAGGTTTTATTTCTTTAATTATATAAAATGTTTAAAGAGAGAGAAAAAAGATGCTTGGCGTCTCCCTGGATTTCACTGAGCAGTTAGTTGTATTCATGATAAATCTGTAGCACCTTTCCCCTCTGTCTTCTATTACTCTGCTAGTTACTGACTATAGCCTGAGGTAAAGTGATTGCTGTTCCCTCTCTCTCTTCATTTCCACCTCCTAACTGTGCTCCTTGATCACTGCTCTCCTACCTTCACACATTTTCTCCCTGATGTCCTCATTTCTTCATAGCACAATTTCAAGTGTAGATTTCCCTGGTGGAGAAATATCGCATGGTCTGGAAGCGAAACAGAACAGAGTTCTATATTGATGTAGATGGCCCAGACAATACAGTGAGATTTTTTAAAAGGGAAAAAGCAAAACCTGAAAAGAAAAGAAAACAGACCAAAAAATCCAGTAAATGGGAAATAAAGCCAAGAAGCCCTAAAATAAAGGGACAACATGATTTTCCTCACACTTACAACTCATGACAGCCCTGGGCAATTTACTCCACAAATATGCAAAGGAAGACTTGTATTTAGACCAGTGTTTGGTTTTACAAAGCTGAAAGCATTTCCCTGGCACACCGGAAATTATTAAATTTGATCACATTCCTTTTCTTACCCTATCTGATACATTATGTTGAAATAAGGGAAGAAGTCACCTTGGGTTTTATAATTACCAATAGTATAGATTTAATATATTATATTTAATTTTATAAAGTTTGCATAAATAAAATTAATACTAAATATACTATTTGTAGTTTTCTTATTTAAAAATAAATTATATTTATATTTGTACTCACCCAGTTAATAAGCAAAAACATTATTAAAATCTTATTTCTAAAAAAATAGAATTCTCTGCCTTGCCCTTTCTCACTGTCTGCCTTGCTCTCTATTAGTGTTATTCTCAACTCTTTTTAGCCTTTTCTTCTGTGTATTTATGTTTATATTTTGAAGTAATGTTATAATATTGCTAATTTTTGATTTGTATAGTTTAGGCCTCATCTGTTAACTTCCTATTATGGCAAATTTGTTGTTAGCTCTCTTAAAACTTCTGTTCTGTTTCCCTTCATTATCCCAATAACATCATGTCCCAACTTGAAGTTAGTTATATTTAATTTTTGTATTATCATAAATAAATACTATTCACTGTAGAGCGAAGGAGCATACTATATTTCCTTTCTTAAATTTTTTTTTCCCCAGAGTTAAAAATTTCCTTTTTGTTTCTCATTTGTCCAGTTGTCTATCTATCAGTTCTTTCCACACCCTCCAACAGCATTTAGTATAGTTTTTACGTGGTCAGATGAATCAGATTATTTTTCTATTATATTTGTTCTCTCCAGCAGATTTCCCCCCAGAATGCATTATTATCTATTGCTTGAATATAGTCTCTAAATGTTCTAGGCCAGTTAGGCCGTCATGATCCTGGAAATTCCCGTCACTAGATTTCTGTTGCTAGAGCTTTACTTGTTGATTTCATGTCTTCTTCATTGGTTGTCTTTGCATATTTAAAAAAAATGGCTTTGATGCCAATTGAGTGGAACTTTTATTTATTTATTTATGAATGAATTTATTGAAAAGGTTAATGGAATTATTCTACTACATTGTGCTTTGGAAATATCTAAAGGCTCTAGGTACACAGAATAGTAACTGACCCTTGAGTTTCTTCTTATTGTCATTAACCTAGTCCAGTACCTTCATAAGGCACTCAATAAAATATTCTAGATAAAATAATAATTTGTGAATATAAACTTATTAATTTCTATAATAATCTTTAAATTATATTAGTGAGAAATTATATCTATTGGGTTTATCTGATTTGAGAAAGAACATTAAAGCATTGAAATTTTCTAAATGAATTGAAAGACTTTTTTTATTGGGGAGACATTGACATGAAGCTATATGTACACACATATATGTATACATATATTATGAATGATACATATCATATATAATATGTATCATATACATGTATGCATATTATATATAATATATGTATATATATATATAAACATCACTTGAAAATGAAGGGAGATAACATTCAGTGCTATGTTTGCATTAAATTTACTTTTTAAAAAAATTTTGTACTTTTTTATATTGAAGTATAATTGATATATGATATTATATTTGTTTCAGGTATGAAACACAGTGATTTGACAATGCACTAAATTCTTTTACTGAAATTATTGCATTTAGTTTTCTGAGAAGCTTTAGGGTTTACCTGATGAAATACAGATTTTGAAGTTAACAACCTTGTTTTTTTTGTTTTTAAATTTTATTTATTTAACACAGAGAGAGAGAGTGAGATCACAAGTAGGCACAGAGGCAGGCAGAGAGAGAGGGAGAAGCAGGCTCTCTGCTGAGCAGAGACCCCGATGCGGGCCTCGATCCCAGGATCCTGAGACCATGACCTGAGCTGAAGGCAGAGGCTTAACCCACTGAGCCACCCAGGTGCCCCCAACCATGGTTTTGAGTCCCAGTCCTGAGAGTTAGAAAATATAGGTAAAGTGACTAGCACATACTACTGCTTCCATTAATGCAACTATTGTATAACTACAAGCTTCCTATTATGACAACTACATCTGCCACTACTACTACTACAGTTTATAGGCAAAGAAACTAAGAGCTTAGATACGTTAATAAATTTAACCAAGATCATATTCCTGGTAAGGGGGAAAACAGGGATTTAAAAATGGATTTTTCTGACTGACTTAAAACCTTCGCAGTACATTGCACCCTCTTTATCAGAAGCAAACAAAGCTATCCCCATCATTTTAGACCTTTTGATTTGCAGAGTAATAAACACTCCACTGACCTCTGTAAAGGACAAGGTTGTTCAGAAGGATAATCTTCGCTGTGCTTAGAAAGCTAATCACCATAAGATTGTAAGATTTGGACCAGAAGGGTAGAAAATTTTTTGTTGGAATCTATAACAAAACATTTGTCTCTGATTTTCCAGTGACTAAGTGTAGGACCAATAAAAAAATGATGAGAGTTTTTGTTTTTTATTTATTTAAGTAAGATCTACAACCAGTGTAGGGTCCAGTGGGGCTTGAACTCACAACCCTAAGATCAAGACAGACCTGACATGAGATCAAGAATGGGATGCTCAGCCAACTGAGCCAGCCAGGCACCCCTGAGTGTTTTTTAAATTGTATCCTGGACATTTTGTGTATTATCTTATGAGACTCTGAATCATGATCAGATCTTGTTTGAGCAGGCTTCCTTATGATAGCATGCTGATGTACACAGGTTGGGAGTACCAGGTCACCTCATCACTTTTAAATGGGGGTACAAGCCCTAGTACTCTTGTTGACTGTGTAGATTGGATTGCCTCCTTACTGCTGCTTGGTGGAATTAAGTTCAGGGTCCTTCATAGGCCTATACTGACCTCATCAGGACTGGAAGAGGGAGAATCTCCTTGCTATCATTCTCCATGTGACCCACATGGACATCAAAGCGTAGGTGGAGAGACTCGTTATTGTTGGAAAGTGGGGAAAATCCAGGCTTCCCACTGGGCTTCCTGGGATACCACTTTGGTAGGAGAACAGATTACATTATCATAACCTGTTGGAAGTGGGAGTCCGGATCCCATGTGGTTTCCATTGACACCATAAAGTGAGGAAGCTTTTTATCTCAAGGCAGACATGCAATTCCCAGCTCCAACGCCATCCTGACAAGAATGAGCACTTCATTGTTGTTGAGGAGGAGTGAATTTTAAGCTTTCCACCTGGACTTTGTTGATCAAAGTACACATGGGGCCATGTTTTTTTCCCCCAGTTTTACTGAGATATAATTGACAACATTATCTGAATCTAGGGTATACAATGTGATACCCTATATATATATAGTGAAATGATTGTAATAGTAAGGTTCCTCGATTATCCATTACTTTCCATAGTTACCATCTTGAGTGTGTGTGTGCGTGTGCATGTGTGTGTTTGTGGTGAGAACATTTAAGATGTACTCTCTTAGCAAAGTTCAAGTATGCATTATTGCTAACCAATACAATGTCCTACTTTAGATATCTAGAACTTACCTATCTTATAACTGAAATTTTGTACCCTTTGACCAACATCTCTTCATTTTCCCCAATTTCTATAGTTTTTCCCATGGTGCTTGGCTGCAGTAGATCATTATCCTCTAAAAGTTTTTTGTCTTGCTGTATTGTCCTTGGCTGGTCCTATGTCTAGTGATAGTAGGTTTTAGTTGGATATTTTTGGTTTGTACCCAGTGGTATTTCTGGACTGCTGCTTCTCTAGCATCTGGTCTGGGATATACGAGACCAAAAGGAAACCTAGTTAATTCACTGCCATGTCACTTCTTAGGTCCCCAGCTGGTCTGCCTTTCTCTCTCCTCCTTTTACAGTCTTCTTATGTTTATTTTATATATAATCTCCAGAGTTTTAGTATTTCTTAACAGGCACACCAGGGAGAAATGTACCTACCCCATATCAGATGAGGTATTTACACAGAAATCAGTTGCATTTCTGTACACCAACAACAAGACAGAAGAAAGAGAAATTAAGGAGTCAATCCCATTTACAATTGCACCCAAAACTGTAAGATACCTAGGAATAAACCTAACCAAAGAGGCTAAGAATCTATACGCAAAAAATTATAAAGTACTCATGAAAGAAATTGAGGAAGACACAAAGAAATGGAAAAATGTTCCATGCTCCTGGATTGGAAGAATAAATATTGTGAAAATGTCTATGCTACCTAAAGCAATCTACATATTTAATGCAATCCCTATCAAAATACCATCCATTTTTTTCAAAGAAATGGAACAAGTAATCCTGAAATTTATATGGAACCAGAAAAGACCTCTAATAGCCAAAGGAATATTGAAAAAGAAAGCCAAAGTTGGTGGCATCCCAATTCCGGACTTCAAGCTCTATTACAAAGCTGTCATCATCAAGACAGCATGGTACTGGCACAAAAACAGACACATAGATCAGTGGAACAGAATAGAGAGCCCAGAAATCGACCCTCAACTCTATGGTCAACTAATCTTCGACAAAGCAGGAAAGAATGTCCAATGGAAAAAAGACAGCCTCTTCAATAAATGGTGCTGGGAAAATTGGACAGCCACATGCAGAAAAATGAAATTGGACCACTTCCTTACATCACACACGAAAATAGACTCAAAATGGATGAAGGACCTCAATGTGAGAAAGGAATCCATCCAAATCCTTGAGGAGAACACAGGCAGCAACCTCTTTGACCTCAGCCGCAGCAACATCTTCCTAGGAACATCTCCAAAGGCAAGGGAAGCAAGGGCAAAAATGAACTATTGGGATTTCATCAAGATCAAAAGCTTTTTTAAAAAAATTTTATTTATTTATTTGACAGACAGAGATCACAAGTAGGCAGAGAGGCAGGGAGAGAGAGAGGAGGAAACAGACTCCCTGCCGAGCAGAGAGCCCAATGCGGAGCTCAATTCCAGGACCCTGGCTGGGATCATGACCTGAGCTGAAGGCAGAGGCTTTAACCCACTGAGCCACCGAGGCGCCCCCCTTTACGGACTTTTAATCCTATATTTTTCATTGAAACTGATAATGAAATTGGGACACTTTACTCATAGAATTGTATAAAAACATGAACACAGATTTTTTTCTTAGACAATAATGTTAGTTCTGAATTTCATGTATTACATATTTCTGTGTGAAGCTTATGGTATGCTAAATAAAACTGTTGGGGAGTATGGGAAATAAAATGTTTGGAGGGATGGGGCTATTGAACCACGGTGTGGTCCCTTGACAAACAGCACTAACATCAGTTGGACATGTGTTAAAAATATAAATATACACACCACCTAAGACCTACAGATTAAAGAGATCTGAGAGTGGGTCCCATCAAGCTATTTTTAAACAAGCCCTCAGGTGATTTTTATTTGAGCTAAAGTTTGAGAACCACTGAGCTAAGGGAGTACCTGAGGACTCCTGCAGTTTAGTATGGCCTGCTGGTGGGAGGATTCTCCAGAGCCCCACATTAGTATGCTGTGCTGTACATGTATGGCCTTGTCCTGAGGCTTCTTCTTCAGTCTTTTCTTCTTCTTCCTTAATTCTGTGGGTAAGTAAGGGAAAAGAAAGTAGGCATACTTAATGTTGAAGTTACAAGTTGGCTGTATAGTCTTGGAGTGGATAAGAACTCAAATCTTCTACTTATTTCCACATGAGAAATATTAATATAGTCAGAGGCTGCCTCATATTCTGTCTCAGAAAAAGAGAAATGTTTAAGGTTCCTTGTGTAAAATTGCTTAAAATTCTACGACTAAAATTATTTTAAAGAAACTGGCATTTCCCCAAAGGAAAAAGCAACCCATAAAAAGCTGTCTTTTCCTTAGTAATAAATGAGGAATAAATGGAAAACTAATAGACTCTCAGTCTCTGTGTGAGGAAGATCCAAGATACACGAAGAGGTCATAATGAGAGGAGATGCTGGTGGGGACTTACGGAGGAGTTCGTCAAAACAAACTTGGGTCCCTGCAAGTTTGGGACTTGTGGTAAGTAGGGCAATTGTATTGTAATACCATGGGCACCCATCTATAAATGGCTGATTGTAATACCATGGGCACCATTATAAATGGCTGATTCTGATTGAGCTGGTTGTTGCCATCCATTATTACTAATGACACTTATGGAAATTAGCAATAATCCTGTAAGTTTGTAGTCAGAGGAGTATGTAGCTCTTAAATGAGATAGTTTTCTCAGTGTTAATGCAAAATACAGACAACGCATAGTAAGGGACATTCTTTAACTCAGTTGAGCATTATCTTTATTATTATTATTATTATCTCTTAAGAATATCACAGTTCCAGGTGTCTTTCAACATTGCAGTTCATCATCATCTACCTTAAGGATTCTGTAATGTTTAAAATCTCTTGGCCCTCAGGGGCAGGTAGAATCACATCTCACTTGCTCCCCTAAAAGGCACAAAATCAAATTACACCAAAAGGCTCCTTAGAGTACAGCTCTTTGCCAATTACTTGAATTATTTTCAGCCACTTTGGCACATTTCCCCTCCAGACGAAATGGAAATCTTTTAGTCTGCACCAGTGAAGGATTTCATATTTCTTAGTGCTTCCACATATACAGTATAATGAGAATAAAAGCTTCTCTGCCTCACAGATCTTTCCTACGGTGCCATAATGCAGGGAAAATAACATCCATTTCTAACACATGAAGCCTACATATTTTCTAAAGAAGAAGAGAAAGACATTAACATTACACAAGAAAACTATTTGCTCTTTGCTTTAAATTTCCAAATTTGAGCACACCGGAGATTTCAGACTTCAAAACTACATACATCTGTGCTGAGATATGGACCCTCTAAGGTGCTTCATTATTGGCACTGAAAGCTGGTTTCATGAAACACCTGCTCTGAGTAAGCAATGTGATCAGAGAGTGTCAGCAGGGCAGACAGATTTTAAATGGAAGATTGTTACTTACCCAAAAGCCATTTGGAAACTAAAAACAGCAATATCAGCAAACCAGTAACAATAACTTAAATATCCCCAAGTACATTATTAACACTTCCAGTCCTCTAAAGATCAGACGGCTTCTTCTAAAAGTTTTTGTGTCTCAAGACAACAAATCTTTTCCCGCAATTTATCATTTTATAAAAATATTATTTTTCACTGACAGTCTTACTTATCTTTTATTATTCCCAGTTGCCTCTTTATTTTTCCTTCTGATTTGTTATTTCTTCTCCACCAGTGCCAACAACAGTGCGCACGGAAATCACTCTCTATTGCTCAGTATTCTTCCCTGTTCTCAATAGCACAGCCCTTAGGATTGAATCCCTTGCCTAGAGCATTAAGAACTGGGGAAAAAAATCACTACTCATTGCTTTGCTTGCAGTTCTCATTTGGACTAGTGCTTGCAGAAATTGAACTGAACTTTCTTCACTGTTACTGCATCTGTAAGGTAATTGCCTAAACTTGTTGAGCCAATCGGAATTGCTGTTCTTGAGTTTTGCAAACGTGAAGAATCCGATGAAGCAATTTGTAAGCCATATGTGGTACATCCCTCTTTCCCCACTCAAAGTCATATTGCTCTCTATAGGATTTTGTATGACCCTTATGAAACATTACACTTCAGAATTCTATTTTAAAAGCTCCAAACATTAGTGTTTTAAAAAAAATCATTCTTATATATGGTATCATTTTTGTTGCACAATTCTTATGTTAAATGAAAGGAGCTTGAAACTCTTCAGCACTCTAATATTTTTGGATAACTCAAAGAAATAACATTTAATAAGAAAGATCAGACACACACATACACACACACAAACAAAACATAACCCTATAAAATAAAAGGAGGTGTAATATGTCACATGCTTGTGGCACATTTTTTTGCTACTACAAAATTTGTGTTCAATGTAGAGACATTCCAAAATACCTCATTACTGCTGCTTCCTGAGTTAGAAAAAGGAAATGTTCATATATATATAGAGAGAGAGATAGAGAAAGACAAAGTGAGAACTTCGTGTCTTCAGAAACTCAGAGAATTTAGAGCTCTGTATATTCTTTAGCTTAGAGGCATAGTAAATAAACAAATTATGTATTTCCTTGATCACAATCTTATGCCTGTTTGCAAAATTTGAAGTACATCTCTTCATAAGGCAAGGTATTGTTTCTGACCCAATTGAATTCTTACTGAATGCCTAAGGAACTGAATTATCCTTTCATATTTGATGTCATGCAGGTCATTGTCTCCTCAGAGAATTACTGAAAACCAGGCCAATTTTTTAAAAATTTTAAAACTTTATCTCTCTTGTAGATAAGTCACTGGAAAGATAAAATAGTCACTTAAAAGTAACTATAATTTTGCAGATCTTATTACATGTATTTACTCTGCTGTCTGATTCCTTTTTTTTTTTTTTTTTTTTTTTTAGGCCCTGCTATTCACAAATTCTTGATTAATGTACTGACTTGGCCTGGAAAAACACTATAGTGAGACTGGAGGCAAATGTCTAAGAAATTTCAGTTGGCTTAAGACAGTGTAGGGGCACCTTGGTGGCTCAGATGGTTAAGCAACTGCCTTCAACTCAGGTCGTGATCCCAGCATCCTGGGATCTAGCCCCGAGTCCTGCTTTTAACTCAACAGGGAGCCTACTTCTCCATCTTCCTCTGCCTGCTACTCCGCTTGCTTGTGCTCTCTCTGTCTCTGTCAAATAAGTAAATTTAATTTAATCTAAAAAGTGCAAATGATTACATTTGCAAAACAAGACAGGGTATGTTGTTATGCAAAGGCTATACATTTATAAATCATGTGAACCTTGAGAGTTCACAAGAATCGAAGTGGGATGGAGAATGGACAGAGCTTATTGCATCTATCTATCCACAAGGAGCAACTGAACCATTTCAGTGCAGTATGGCAGTTATAATGATTAATAAAAATTATAAATGGTTGTGGAATACTATACTCATGTGGATATGCTACATGAGTATAGTATCAGTAATAACTTATAGAACCATATTTGTGAGTCATCAGAATAGAGTTAAAACTGGGATTTCGGGGCACCTGGGTGGCTCAGTTGGTTAAGCCGCTGCCTTCAGCTCAGGTCATGATTCCAGGGTCCTGGGATGGAGTCCCACATCGGGCTCTCTGCTCAGCAGGAAGCCTGCTTCTGTGCCCCCCCCTCGTCCCCCCTGCCTCTCTGACTACTTGTAATCTGTCTGTCAAATAAATAAATAAAATCTTAAAAACAAAAAAAACACCAAAAACAAACAAACAAACAAAAAAACCTGGGATTTCAACAGGAGCCATGCACTTGAAGGAGGCTATAATGGTTGTGTGGAAAATGGGAGCGGGGGAAGAACAACGGAAGTTCATTACCTTAGATTAATCACTATAATCATTAATACCTTCTTTGTAAAGGCATTATTCTAGGTGCTGAGAGGTTTCACACAATATAAGATAATACAGCCTTTATTTTCAATAAAATTGTACTATGATGAACATCAAACAGTAACAAAATTGTATTCAATTTATTGGCCATTTATTAATGAACAAAATGCATGCATATGTGTACAGATATTAAACATGGATAATGAAAATATGTGGATGTCTGTAGGCAGATATGTTATGAAGCAGGTGCCATCAGGTTGTTGAACCAAGTTTAAGAAGTCAGTGAAGGTTTCCATAAGAGATAAAAATTGTTTCCAAATATGATGGACAGAATAGGGGCTATTTTGAGGAGATGAAACATTTTGAGAAAAATCTTAAAAGTATTTAACAGAGAAAATTGGACAAGTAGAAAACTGACACAACAGCTGGAAATTCATATAAGAATTGAGTTGTTTTAGGAAGGGCAGAAGAATTGGATAGATGTTTTGAAAATCTGGCAAGGAATTCTGATGTCAAAATTCAGGAAATTAAAAGTTTTCCAGAGATTTGAGGAAAAAAGAATGCAAACTTGTTTACAGAGGATAAAGCTGTCCATCGGAATGCCCTGAATATGAGGGGACAAAGCAGAAAAGTAATTAAGAATTAAAAAAAAAAAAAGTGATATAGATTTCTTCTACAAGATGACTTCATTTATAACTGGAAGATTCTCAGTTCTGGATAACTAAAGGATTTTAACACTAATTAGATTGTTGCAGTGACAAGATCTTATTTTTTCACATAAACATACTTTTTCCTCCATTGACTACAAAAATATTTTCCTTTCACTTTATCACAGTAGCTCATTTTGATTATGCTCAGACCTCAGTGCATCACCTACACCTACCCAGCTAATCTGAGTAATTAAAGAAAAATGATGCATGATGCATTTGTAGTTAAGTGAAATGAGTATAAATCTCACATAACAGCTGGATTCCTATACTTGGCAACATGGCACAGTTTGAGAAAAGCAATCATCTTCCTTTCCTGTTGGCAAAACACTTCACTGATCTCTCCAATTTGAGGCCTCTTCAGGATTTAGTGTCTTCTCACTTTGCAACGCACAGAACGCGACTTCCAGATGGACAGCCTTGTCATATGCTATTTTTATGCTACACTTTAGAATTTTAAAGTGGGAGCAGTTATTCACTAAACATGAAATGTATCACTTATTGTATACATTTTCAAATCAGCATGCTCAACCAGCTGCTGATGAGCTTAATACACTCGGATGAAAGAAAGCTTGGGTAAGTCAAATAGTCAGCACACGTTTAAGTTCTTACATTATGTGGTGCTGATGGAGATACAGGACAACTCAAAAGGGCATAAATTCCTGCCCTTGAGAGGTTTCTAATCTAGCGTGGAGATGAAAAGAAATCATATATACTTGACAAGCATTTCAAGGCAGGATGTATCCTTTCCATAATACATTAATGTATTATGCATATCCAAGTGCAGAAGAAAGAGAGAGAAGGAGAGAGAAACAGGGAGAGAAAGTTGGAGAGAGTTAGTGAGGCAGAAGGCCTCCAGAAGCAGAAGAGTTTTAACTGAGTCTTGAAGGAGATTGTATATCTAAATTTTAATAGGAAAACTTTTGTTTATAGTATGAAAAGGGGTTAACAGAAAAAATGGAAATATTATTTAGAGCAGCTACATAATTGATTTGGCTGTAGTATAAAAACGATATATAAAGAACTGAGGGATGACATTAGAGAAATGGACTGAGGATTAGGCGTTTCAAATTGATACAGAAAGACAATAGGGAAACACTGGAGATGACAGAAGGCATGAAAATGGTCTGGAAAGACCGGTTTAGTAACTACAGAAATATGGGCATATATGATATTAATTGTGCGGTCAATACATCACATGATCAGCAGACTAATTCAAATATTAAAGGAATAAGAGCCCGATCTGTAGAAATGGATAGAATCTGATAACCTTTCCATCAAATTTGAATTCTCTGTATGAATTATCCTTTTATAAATAAGTTCAGTATTTTAGTACCCTTTCAGAGGAGCGCCTTAGGAAGTCAAGTCAATAAGAGATATCACTACATATTTAAGCAGGACTATGGAGTGTAACAATGCTTGCTGAGTTATGTGGGGTTAAAAGAAATGCCAAATTTTAGGAAGCATCTCAATTAAAATAAAGTCTTTCTCTCTTTATTCTTTTCCATGTACATGGAACTCTGAATAATAATCAAATGGTGTTAACTTATAAATCAAGTTATTGTCCACACCTTGGGCAATAAATAATTTTTTTTTTTTCTGGAGACTAGTTTAAACCGAGTTTGAGAAATACATCATCTTTCAGCTAAAGATGGTGCTTGATGGTTCTCAAGCATTCTCTGTTTCATATAAGTGAGGAGTATAATAAACCACCAATACTCAGCTGGTTGAAGATGTGATTCTATGAGTCTAGGGGTGGACAGTGAGTGGTAGTTAGGGTTGTATCACTTCAGAAAGTTTTGCAAGTATTTTTTTTTAAGACTATTTATTTATTTATTTGACAGACAGAGATCACAAGTAGGCAGAGAGACAGGGAGAGAGAGAGAGAGAGAGACAGAGAGAGAAGCAGGCTCCCTGCTGAGCAGAGGGCCCAATGCAGGGCTCAATCCCAGGACCCTGAGCTGAAAGCAGAGGCTTTAACCCACTGAGCCACCCAGGTGCCCCAAAGTTTTGCAAGTATTAATTTGGAATCCTGACTTACCCCTAAAACCATAATCATGAAAATCACTGACTTTGGAGTTCTTGAGGGGAGGTGGTGAGAGTGAGAGTTTCATAATAACTTAATTGTGTGCAAATATATGAAGGTCAACCAAATGAGAAAAAACTAAGGCTATTTATTCTGAGCTTGCTCACAACAAGGAAGTTAACCATTACCGCTTGTGTTTTGGCATAGACTCAAAGGCAGGATAGGGACTGGAAAAGCTTCGTAAATGGAAAAAGGGAAGGCTTCAGGTGTGCCCTGATTTGGAGGCTGTTGGCATGAGGAAGCTGTAGACAGGCTAATTAGAAGTAGATTGTCCTATCTGATTGGTTAGGGATAAATATTTAATTTTCTCTGGTTGGTGCTACGTTGGAAGTGGGAACAAAAGGTAGGTAAGCCCAGTTATTAATCAAGTCCTGGCCATATTGGGCTGACTGTTACAGAAGTTACTAGTTAGCTTCCTGGATTATCACTTGATAGCAATCTGACTTCCTGCAAGTCTGACCTATAACAGGCTGGATTCCTGGGCTGTTTGTTGTAGATAAGGGAGTTGGTTTCCTGGGCATGTTGCTGCAGGTTGTGGGTCAGAGTTCTATTTTTGTATGTGGTCTGGCCATGGTCCATTTGTATATTCAATTTTTCAGTTGTTATTGACATTTTCTGCCTAGAGATCTATCCTATCACTTCATAATGCTTATTGTCTCTTATCCCTTAGTGCATATGCAAATGTGAACAGTGAAATGTGCACAGATAGCTAGATGGTTTTCTCTTAATGTTTGCATTTAAAATTGTGCCACTTTATGTTGTTTAGTGAGAGTGTCTGTGGTTTTTCTAAAATTTGTTAATTTAAAAATCCTTTGGCTTTTATATGCATATCAAGAAATCAAGTTGCCATTCATTAGAGAAGTCTAAATCAGTTTTGATAACAAACCCAGTCTTTCTAAAATTTACTACTCTGCTTCATCCCATTTCATAACTGAAGAGTGGATTGTAATAGTTGATACCCATCCTAATCACTTGGCAGATTGGCTGCCTTACTTTCTGTGGTTCTGTGCATTACTGCCTTGCCCTCTGCTTGTAAAACCTTCCCTCCTTCATTTCTACCTATTTCACAGCATGAAGATTGCTTACAGCCATCTCATTTTCTGAATCAAAGAGAAGAAAGCAATTGTTACTAATTTTGACTACATTTATGTGGACAATGAAATAGAGTATTTGAAATCAGGATTGCTTTAAAAAATAAGGCTGTGTGGTATACCATTTTTGATGCTTTTGGTTGCAAGTAACAGAGGACAGTGTCCAAAGCTGCTTATGCAATAAGAGGATTTATTTTCTAAGATAAGAAATCCAAAGGTACAATTTTAGATTTGGTAAGCTCAGTGGGTCGATACATCCCCAGTGTGCCATCTCTCCATCTACGTCTTGTCATCCTTGGCGTGTTGACTCTCGTCCTCAGCCTATTCCCCTCATGAACTAAGTTGCTGCAACAACCTTGTATTAGTTTCCTAGGACTCAGTGGGTTAAATAAGAGAAACGTGTTTTCTCATAGTTTTAGAGGCTAGAAATCTGAAATCAAGGCCATTACAGGGTTGGTTCCTTCTGAGGGATGCGAGGGAGAATCTGTTCCATGCTTCTGTCTTAATTTCTGGCGATTTTCTTGCAGTCTTTGGTGTTTCTTAGATTGTAGATGCCAATGTACATCTTAGATTGTAGATTACCAATGTACATCTTAGACTCTTAGATTGTAGATGTCAATGTCTGCATTAATCATTACCTGGCATTTTCCTTGTGTCTCTGTTTTCACATGGCCATCTTCTTATAAAGACAACAGTCATTGGATTGGGGGCCCACCCCCCTTCAGAATGGCCTCATCTTACATAATTATATCTGCAGTGACCCTACTTCCAAATAAGGTTCTATTCTGAGACATGATAGGACTTCAACATATATTTTTGGGGAAACACAGTTTATAACAAAGTTATAAACTTTGTTATATCTTGCATCCTATCTTTGTATGACAGTGTTCCAAGGCTGAAAGAACACATGCTTCTTCCTTATTTCTGAAGAATATACTTCCCCATGTGTCCCCATGACACACACAATAGACTTCCCCAAGCATCACAAGAAGAGTGATAAAGAAAAGTATCACCTGTTTCTGTTTAAACCACTCACAGTGAGGGAAATGGAATTACCACAATTGGCTTAAACTAAGAATTGGCAAACTTTTTCTTGTAAAGAATTAGATAGGAAATATTTTAGGCTTTGTGGGACATATAATTTCTATCACAACTACTCATTGTAGCTCCAAAGTATTCATAGACAGTAATGAATGGGCATGGCTGTGTCTCAATAAAACTTCCAATTTTTTTTAATAGTGTTTGAATTTTATTCGTCAGTCATCATTTGCCAACTCTGGCTTATACTCATATAAATACACTATCCAGAACCAAGTGACTAATCCTCACTTCCTGGGAGATCTTATTTTATTTTATTATTTTATTTTTTAAAGATTTTTATTTATTTATTTGACAGAGAGATACAGAGAGAGCACAAGTAGACAGAGCAGCAGGCAGAGGGAGAGGGAGAAGCAGTCACTTCACCAAGCAGGGAGCCTGATGCCGGGCTCGATCCCAGGACCTGAGATCATGACCCGAGCTGAAGGCAGATGCTCAACCAACTGAGCTACCCAGGTGCCCTTCCTGGGAAATTTAAACCTGAAACTTTTTTGTTTCGTTTTGTTTTATTTTTTAAAAAAGTTTGATATTTGTTGGAGGGGAATATATAGTCAGTATAAGCACAGCACTCTGCTTATTAATCTTGAGTTGCTTGCAGTACAGCTTGTCATAACTACTTACTTGGACATGCTGCCTTGCAAGACAGATTTTGTGGGTAAGAGCATAGCATGGGAATTTGGATGCCTGGATTCAAATCCTTGTTTTGCAACTAGCCATATGCATAACCTTTATAAGTTACTAAGACTTCTGCCTCAAATTCTCATCAGTAAAATGATGTTGATAATAATAGTACATACCTTATATCCAATATCTCATAGGGTTTTTGTGTGGATTAAAATAATAACTCAGGAATGACCAATTTCTTCAGCCATTGCTAGTGGTTGTATTTGGAGTATATGATCTGTTTCTACATTGTAGAGGAATAAGAAGAATTTGAGGTTAAGAACTTTATACAAACTTGCTTTTCCCAACTGTATCCAATCTTAGACTACCAGAGTTTAACATTCCCGTTAGGACTAATGAATTAATTCATATCACTACATATATGAATGAGTAATAGATATAAGGATTAGCTACCATATAAGAAGTGATGAGACGCCCAAGTTCAATTAATGATACTCATGGTCACAGCTGGAGACAAACAGACCATAGTACGATGGATTCAGCCTATAGATTTAGATAATATTGGCTTCTATAATCCATACAGATCACGTTAGGATGGATAGAGCAGTAGTGATCCATATTGATGGTGACATCTGGTGGAGGTGACTGATGGGGTTTGTGCCTGCTCTGCTTTGGTTGGTTTTTATTGTTCATATATAGAGGCAATTTAACTGATGTATAAGCATCATGTATGTGCATAAAATGTAAGCCTTACCCCCTCAGTGATACTTGAACCATGCTTACTAGGTTTGTAGCACTATTGTTTACTCAGGGAGAGAGAAGTTCATAGAATGACAAACTTGTCTTATTTATTTTCTTCCCTTTAGGACTCATGATAGTGATGCCTTTTTACAGAATATGAATTGAGCTACTACTTATTTCTATTCTTCAAGATATCATTAATATCTGCTAGGTATGACATGATTGAATAAACCCTCCTACTGTTCTCTTCATATTCCATATTTATTTTCATTCTGATCAAAGTCAGGCTCAACTTTCCCTGCTGGTTTTTTTTTTTTTTTAAGATTTTGTTTATTTATTTGACAGAGAGAGATCACAAGTAAACAGAGAGGCAGGCAGAGAGAGAGAGAGGGAAGCAGGCTCCCTGCTGAGCAGAGAGCCCAATGCGGGACTCGATCCCAGGACCCTGAGATCATGACCTGAGCCGAAGGCAGTGGCTTAACCCATTGAGCCACCCAGGTGCCCCACTTTCCCTGCTGTTGATTTCAGAATTTTGGAAAGGGAAGAGATCTTTGCCATCACATCAAGACCAATGGACTCTGCAGAAAAGGAGCTGACCAAAGTTGTATTGCCATTAATATCAGATATTTAATGTTCTTTATTCTATAGAATTTATATTATGGAAAAATTCGAAGTGTATATAAATATAAGAGAATGGTATAATGAACTGCCTATGTATCCATAACCTAGGTTCCACAATTTTCAATCCTTGCCTTATTTCACTTCTGCTAAACTTAGGCTGATCATGTTTCCTAGCTTAAATCAATAAATGACTGCTAATTATCTTAACTTTCCACCACTCCCTCAAAAGTGTTCCAATTTGCACAATGAATTATATGGTCATCCTATCTACCTTATTAATTGCCCCCCCCCAACTCCCTCCTGCTGGGTTATTTTGAAACAAATCCCAGGCCTCCTACCATCTCATCTTTACGTATTTTTACATGAGTTCTTTCTTAATAAGAATTCTTAGCTGGCCATACATCTATTTCCTCAAAAGCCGTATTAAAAATTTGATCAATAATAAAATATTTTAAAATACAAAATGCTTAGATCCATGCTAGATAATCTCCTTCACTTCTTCTTTTTTATTTTTTAGCTGTGTTTTAATGCTCAGATGGACCATTTTGACTAAATTGACTGATCAATGTCAACCTGCATGACTCATAATTTGACTTTAGGGACTGCTTAGTTAATGGTTTGGCCAAATTCACTGGTAGCTTTGGCACCTGTGGGTGTACTTCAGTTGCTGAATGTCTGATATATGGGAAGTTGTTTAGGACTTTGGTAAGACAAAATAAACTAGGTGAGATAAATATTCCTTCTGTACGACTACTTACAAAATTAAATACATTAAAAAAACTTGCAGTTTTTGACACCTTTCAAAAAACTCTAGTAATTGCCATTTTCTCTATCACTGTATAAAATGTCTACTGAGAAGACCTGCATAGCAATAAAATCAAAACACGTGTGAGGTTTTTATTGGCTGGTTTGAGGTTTCCTATAATGTGTTATTTTGGCATTAGAGGATGGATTTGTTTATATGTGGCACAGTATTTTATGTAATATAGTGACTTAAATATGCCAATTGTTACCTTTCTTTTTCATTTTCTTAAGTTTTAAGATAGATATAACAATAGCAAAATTGGAACAGAAGGACCAACATGAAGAACTCTCAATAATTACTTTTAGCTAAAGCAGACAGTACCTTTTTTTTCTCCACTATATTAAATTCAAAACTTTCTCTGCTCTTAGAATTTGCTTCCTAAGATTTCAGGTTGGGCCATTGCAAAGACTACAACCACTTGGGAATATTCCATTCAATACAAACCAGTAAGGTCCAAGTAAATTTCCAGCTGAGACATTTTGAGCAAAGTATACGTCAGGTTTTGTGTGTAGTAACTAAAGTCCCAAGTCCTTTTGACAAGTTCTGAAGCTTTTAGTTCATTTAGAAAGGACTAAATGAAGACAACCAGTTTGTGCGTGTGTGTGTGTGTGTGTGTTTGTGTGTGTGTGTGGTATGTTGTGTTTACTATTGCTATATGGAGAAAACTTGTCTTTACATTTCTCTCTATAACAGGGTATACATAAAAGATTAAAAAGTCATGAATCAAGAGAGTAGTGGTCAGTCTTAAGTTTTTTATATTAAAACCCAGGATTCCTATTCATTTTCTGTCACTAAAACATAACCCATGTAATTTAAGCATGAGCATCATTGGTCTTAGAATTGAAGATACTGGAATTGGTATCCAGTCTTGATCCACTTCCTGATTAGTTTCTCTCTCTCTCTCTCTCTATTTTATTTTTTAAGGTTCTTGGTTTCTCTTGAGGTCTCTGCCTTTGGGGCATAGCAGCTACAAAAGTCTGTGTTAGAAGTTACAACGCAATTCACTTTGCTTGGCTCTGTGTTTATGACATGATTGGTATCTGTGAGCAGGTAGGGAATTGGAAAAATGTTCCATCTCACTCTGAATGTGGCATGGTCTGATTACAGCACAGACTACGAGGCAGATTTCTTTGTTCTGATCCCAAGAACATCCTATTGCTCTTGTAGTGACACCAGGAATAGTTCTGTCTTTTTAACCTTTTCCAAAGATCAGATTATTCTGAGTTCTGGGCCTTGACGATAACTCTGGTGTGTTATCAGTTGTCAAGGCATGCTCTCTACAACCTTAATACATCCGGACAATCACTATACTGAATGACTCTCTGCCTTAACCTCTAAGAAACTTCCCATCCTTGCCAAATATTGCAAAAATTTGCAAGTTCATATGCAACTAATGAACAGAGGTTAACCCCAAAGCTTTTAGCTTAATTGTGCATGCAGTCAAGGTAGAAGAGTCATAATCCTGCATCTTCCAACTGCAGTGACTTCTATTTTCTTACAGTTGAGCCTCAAACCTTTCTAGGCTGGCATGCATAAATAAAAAGATAAGGGAATTGAACTCGTGTCCTGAAAATGGAACTCTAAATACTTAGAAAAGAACCTTCTTCAAGAGTGGGCGGAAATCTGTTCATCTTCCACAAGCCTCAAGAACAAGGCAAAGGTCTACTAACTATAAAAAGATGGAGATAAGAACAGCTGGAAAAAGCTTAAATAGCACTTTTTTTCTCATTTACATCCTCTTCATGGTTCTGATTTCCCTCTAAGGAAACATTTCAGAAAGCAAATGAAGAAATGTACCTGGGAATTCATAATGTGCTGAAAGAAATACAGAATGAAGATATTTTGAAAGTGAGGAAAAATCTTTGTAGATGTCACTTTGTTTTTTTTTTTTTCTTTTGTTGAATATTTTATTTTATTTTTTTTCCCTTTTTATTAATTTTTTCAGCGTAACAGTATTCATTCTTTTTGCACAACACCCAGTGCTCCATGCAAAACGTGCCCTCCCCATCACCCACCACCTGTTCCCCCAACCTCCCACCCCTGACCCTTCAAAACCCTCAGGTTGTTTTTCAGAGTCCATAGTCTCTTATGGTTCGCCTCCCCTCCCCAATGTCCATAGCCCGCTCCCCCTCTCCCAATCCCACCTCCCCCCAGCAACCCCCAGTTTGTTTTGTGAGATAAAGAGTCATTTATGGTTTGTCTCCCTCCCAATCCCATCTTGTTTTTGAATGGTCACCCAGACTTAACTGATATTCTGTAGATAGGTCTAATGGAAATTTTGGAAGGGATTTTAAAATATCTGAACATTTGTTTTGGCAATGTCAGAATGTCTTTTGAACTGGAAATACCTTTGTTAGTTTCAGAGGATCAGACAGAGTTTTATATGCAAAATGACTTTCTAGAGAAACAAGCATTTCATTAGGCAGCTGCCTGGAAATGTTAAGAGATGCTAATTGCTTGGCAGACTTAGATGAGCAGGGAGCACAGAGGGACGCTCTTGTTACCCCAATTCATGGAAAGCAGAAAGTGACACCAAACTGAATCTAGGAAATGTATTTTCTGCTTGGGATACTACTTTCTTGTTGCTTTAAACAAGTTTTATGTATTTTTTTTTTTTCTAGCAAGACTTTAGGTAAAATTCAAGACACACTATGACAACTTTATTTTTCAAGTTATAGAGAATCTCAAACAAAGTACTTGTTCTTAAAGGACTAGAGGTCTCTCCCAAGAAGTTAGCATTCTTTCAAGGAAAAAATATCCTCAAGTATATCATTATTCAAATAGTAAACAAATAATATCACACTTAGAGGCAGGTTTAATTATGAGTCACTATGAGTCCCAAAAAACAAGTGACATAAGTATCTATTTTCATGTTATACTGAAGAACTGTTAGTACGTCGTTACTGAAAACAAACAAAAATCTTCATTTATTGAATATTTCCACCTTAAACATCCATAGTTTTACTTAAGACATTGCACCTCCCTCCCCACTGTTCTTCAAAAATAAAACAGCCTTCCAAACATAAGTCTTATAATTAAATATGTTTAAAAAAATTCAGGAGTATTATAAATAATTTCAAGAGTTATTTAGGTCTTAAAACACAGAATTTTTAACAATTACTTATGCCTTGTAATGACGTCAAAGCACATTTATTGAGTGCTTGTTTGATGTCAGGAACTGTCTTAGTGTTTAACGGATATTAACTAACTTAATTCTGGTTTTATATCAACTAATTAATCCCTACAACAATTGTATCAGGAAGCTATTAGCACTATTATTGTCCTCGTTTAATAAAGAAGGCAATAGGCACACAGAATTCAAGTAACTCACCCACAGCCATTCAGTCAGGAAGTGGTGGAACAAGAATTGAACCCCCTTTAGTCTGGATCCAGCCCCTATATTGTAAACAACACCACCAGCTGTTGTCAAACTTCAGTTTACATTGGAATCTTTGAAAGTTTGTTAAAATGCAGATTGCTAGGCCCCAGTCCCAAAGTTATTGATTTACTAGGACTGGATTAGGGCCAGAAAATTTGCATATTAACCAGTTCCCAGGTAATGTTGATGCTTTTCTTTTGGGGTCTCCTCTTTGAGAACCCATATGCCATTCTATTGTATTTAATTAACTTAGAATCATCCTTTCTTCTATTGGGCCAGACTGTTGTCTTTTTGAGAGCTGAGGATGTGTGTTATACTTGTCAGTTTTCCACAGCTGGTGTTTGCAAGTAGCTAGTAAGTATTCAATACCTGTTTGTTCCAAGTATGAATGAACGCATGGATAAATCTCTAGATTCCCCTTTTAAAATGTGGAAAGGGCCTAGGAGTGATATTTAATTAAGCTGTCATCTTACAAATAATTTAGTATGAATTCATTAATTTGGAATTAACAAATTAACCACCTACAAAACCCTAGAGGCATATATGGCAGGGTTCTCTGATGTGAATTATGAAGAATGTTTGGGAATAAGCTAAGTGGCAATGCTTGAAGGCAGTCTTGGGGATAGTACTGCATTGTAGGACCCAGGAATGGAAATGTGAGTCTAATTCAAGGTTGGGTGCGAAAACAGTGGGAAATGGTCACTGAACAGAGATGAGGTCATTCTTTTGCTCAACAATAAACATGGTGGGGAAAATCTGGAGTTTATGAACTCCTTTGAAAATGCTGCAGAATGTGGTAGGAAAAAAACATGGCTTTAAAGGCAGACAGATAGGGGTTCAAAATTCTAGTTCTGCTACTTACTAGTTGTGGTAAGTAGTAAAAATGGTAACGTGGTAAACGTGGTAAAAATATAATTTGACCTATATTTTCTCAATCACTTGACTCATAAAATTAATATGAAGATAGAGTAAGTTAACAGGTAATAATCATACACCTGCAATGACTGGTACTCACCCAAAGTTTGTTTTCTTCTTTCTCCAGAATTTCTGATTCATGTTACAAATTAATGCTACACTTTCCACTTTGGTGGAAAGTTGTTGTTAAAAAAATAAATATGTACATTTCTCTCTCATTATATACGATATAGAATAGACTTACACTTGTTGGACTATTCTCTAAATTTGCTTATGTTATTGTTGTATCTTTTCTACTTGACTAAACTGAAGGTACAAGATTGACTTCTTTAATTATCAGATTTCACCTTATTCTCTTAGACCAGATAGCAAGGATAATTTAAAACTGGCTCTGCCTCGTTATCCAAATAAATAATATTTAAAATATCAGTTCTGTAACCTTTGTCCTTTAGTATAACCTCAGATTACCATTAGAAAAGGCTTATTTTTTCAGCCTTTGAGGAAGACAGGCTAAAGCAGAAGCACGTGAAATGGTTCGAAGAAAGAATCATATGTTGTTAGAATTCAGCTTTTCAACACCCACTTCCGTGCTTTCTATCTGTTAGGTGTTGCTGCTTCATTGAATTACAAACAATAGAACTGACATATTCCTGTGCATATATAATAACCACACTAAAGTTTTGTTATTATAACACTGTAGGAAAGTTTTCACACCTTAGAAATCACCTACTCATATGTTTTAAGAAGACCATTTGGTGCAACTCCTAATTTAAAATGATGTTCCTTTTTAACCACTGTATTGAGCACTTCTCCCCTCATCTCTTGGTAATTAGGTTTTGGCAGAAAATGAGGAAGAGGCTTCTAGATGTTCAGACAGACTCTGTGATCATACTTACCCTCCTTAGACTAGTTTATGTATTATGGTAATCTTTCTGTGCTTTCATGGTTGTCAAAACAACTTTATAGACACATTCTAAGATTTAGAGCCTTTTTAAAAAAAACTCTATGCCCAACTTGGAGCTTGAACTCAAGATTCTGAGATCAAGTCACATGTTCAAGGGGGAAAAAAAAGGAGAGAAAGAGGCAAATCAAGAAATAGATTCCTTTTTTTTTTTAAAAAAATATTTTATTTATTTACTTGACAGACAAGAGATCACAAGTAGGCAGAGAAGCAGGCAGAGGGAGAGGAGGAAGCAGGCTCCCTGCTGAGCAGAGAGCCCAATGTGGGGCTCCATCCCAGGACCCTGGGATCATGACCTGAGCTGAAGGCAGAGGCTTTAACCCACTGAGCCACCCAGGCACCCCAAGAAATAGATTCTTAATAAACTGATGGTTACCAGGTGGGAGGGGAATGGGGCATGGCTGAAATAGGTGATGGGGATTATGGAAGGCAGTCCTGATGAGCACAGGGTGTTGTATGGAAGTGTTGAGTTACTATATTGTATAGCTGAAGCTAATATTACATTGTATATTAACTAGATGGAATTTAAATAAAAACTTAAAAAAAAAAAAAGAGTTGCACGCTCTAGTGACTGAGCCAGAAGGGGCCCCTAGAGCCAGTTTTAAACAATAGCATCTTTTGCTTTTAAATCCTCAGTTCATGTGTTTTTTTTTTTTTTTTCTGAAAGAGCAAAATAAAACTGAAATAATGATCAAAATGAACTGTTTAAAACATTTGCTGCATTCCATCTAATTATGCAGATAATACCCTTTATCCATAAAATGTCTCATTTTCCTTGAAAACCTCCCCTTCCCTCTGGCTGCTTTGGTCCCTGTTTTCTTGTTGTACACTACAGACTGTTTCAGAGAGCAGGGCTGGAGGGGTTCTAAGAATGCTGTAGAGCATATCAATCATTGATGCCACAGTTGTGGTTGCACATCCTTCATCCTTGTAGTCACAGATTTGTTAGGAATGCAGATGCACAGCTTTTTTATTTTAAATGATTAAAAATACTCTGTGAGACTTTATATTTTTAATGGTCCTCGCTTCAAAATCCTGTGATCTTATGAAATGTCATTTATAATGAGACCTGCCCCCCATCCCTTTGTAAGTATCAACAGAGGGAGATGTAAATACTCTAAGATGCTTGATAATAGGCAATAAAAATTTCACCTTTAGGTAATTAGCTGCAAGCTAGTTTCAGCTAAGAGCATTATTTATTATTTCTTTATTGGAGATCAATAAAATAACTGTGTCTCTATGAAGCAAAAGAGTTTAATGACTACAAGAAGAATCTAAATAGATATTCCTTTCTCTTCAGTGACTGTAGGTCTCTATCATTGGTTCTGAATCTTCATTTAACCCCAGGATACTTGAAGCCTATGACACAATCCCATTTGTGACACAGGCTCCCTCACAGTGCGGTAAAGAAATGGGTGGTATCTGATACGGAGATTAATTAATTAATTGAACCAGTCCTTTAACAAGACTGAGTGCCCTGGGTGGCTCAGTGGGTTAAAGCCTCTGCCTTCCGCCCTGGGTCCTGGGATCGAGGCCCACATCGGGCTCTCTGCTCAGTAGGGAGTTTGCTTCCTCCTCCTCTCTCTCTCTCTCTGTCTGCCTCTCTGCCTACTTGTGATCTCTGTCAAATTAAAGAAAAAAAAAAAAAGACTGAGTGCCTACAGTGGCATAAGCATGGTTCTAGATAATAGAGATAAAGCAGTGAATGAAACAAATCCATCACCCACTTGGAGCTTGTATTCAATACAGAGAGATGGACAATATTAAAAAAAAAATCACATAATTTCAAGTAGTGATAAGTGATGTGGGGAACAAAGGCAAAAGGAAAACTTAAATCTCCTGACTACTTACAGTCCATTAACAAGTCCTTGAAACAGGCAGAATGACATTCCTCTAGGAACTCTGCTGCCTCAATGTTAATATTTTAATAAGAGCAAAAGGTAATCTTAGCTTATCATTATTCCAAATGCTCAGGATCCTTCAAAAACTTTAATATAAAAAATTTTCTGGAAACATTCTTTATCTCTACCTCCCCAAGATATATGTTGGCAATCATCTTCCAAGCATATGCCCCATATCTGAAGGGTCTCATGACTGAGGTTTTACTAGACAGTCATAAATGCCCTTTTCCTAGCAATAGTTTGCCGACTTAGGCCCTAGAAACCTTGTTTCCAAAATACCCTGGGGTTTGTGTTGTCCCTAACCCCACCCAACTTGAAAGCATATAATCAGGGGCTCCTCATGATCCCAGTGCAGCTCTTTCTGCCCATGGATCCAGTCCCTGTGCTTTAATAAAACCACTGTTTGCACCAAAGTCATCTCAAGAATTCATTCTTGGCTGCCAGCTCTGAACCCTACCACTTCAAACCACATCAATAAGTACTATGAAGAAAAAAAAAAAATAAAGCAGGGTAAGGGAATAAGATTGATTGGGGAGATCAAGTTTAGATGGGAAGAAAGTAGAGTATTGGAATCCATGATAACCAATATCTCTTAAAAGATCCTTGGTAATTCTAACATGAACAGTAGACACAAAATTATTTTTTGAATGACTGAAACACTAGTTCCTCTACAATATCCAAGAATCATTGTTCTAAAAGTTTTGCTATGGATTTTGGTGAGGAGGTAAGAGAGTTTAACCTCAGGAGACAGGAGTATTTATAGAAGGTGGTGGGTGCTACACAGAACAAAGTGTTTAAGTACAGAGCCCTTTCAAGCACAGGAAGTCATTGGCATCAAAAATGTTAATTAACTTCTATATCCATATAATAGGACCATAAATGATTTAAGTAATAGTGACACTCTTTTGTACCACAAGCACTTGAGTTCCATGACATCTGACTTCAGTGTGGGTGATCATAAAGAGGAAAGAAATATAGATAAATAGAATATTATCCAAATACATAAACCAAGGCATTGTCCATTGTGTTGGGTAGCAGTCACTTAGATAAGGAATGAATAGGTCTCAAAGAGTCCTTTATTGCTGAAAAAAGCACTTTAGAAAAAACATATCCTAAATCATTTCAGTATATATAAAACTAGCAGTATATAAAGAGCCTGAAGACTGTTCTTAATTCCCACCACATGCTTTCTACAAACATAATAGGCTACTACATCAAAAGTATTTGATAGATTGCAAATCTGTGTCTTCCAACCAGAGTCCCCATTATTATATGACATTTTCTCAAAGGCATTCCAAGACCTGAGTTCCTCTTTAGAAGAGTGGCTATTGGATTGGAAATGTCCCATAACTTAATATTTTATCCCACCCAGGTAATAATTTTATTTATGTGTGGATTAAAACCTCATAGGAAAGGCAGGAAGTTTCTTGATGGGGTTCAAGGCATTAGGCAGATAAGTGAGATCTTTTTGAGAAGTTTCTTAACATTTTACCAGCTAGTCATTTCACTTCATAGCAGTGCTGAGATACTCTGATTACATGAACAGGCAGAAAATCTCGCATTTTTGCTAACTTTAGTGAAGCTCAAAATTTTTTTAAACTTCCCTACATTTATCTATTATGTACTCACTACTCACAGTTAAGCCTTATATTTCACTTATTTAACTAATTAGACAGAGGGAGGGAGAGAGAAATACCACAAAAACATCACAAACAAAACCCAAGTCTTCAATATTCACTTCTTTTACATTCAGTGTGTATTAAATTGTCAGTATTTCATCACTTTCTTCTCTTTTGTAATGCTTGACTCCAGTAGTAACTGAGAGTACTACAGTGTACAAAAAGGAACTTTTATCCATAAAAGAGCTTTTCTATTGAATGAATCAGAAGATAAAACCAAGACACTTTTTAAATATATCTCTATCATTTTTTTCCCCCTCAGCTTGTTGCTCTAGACCTTGAGTTTAAACTAGTTCAGAATCAATCAACTCAACTCAGAAATAGAATGAAAGACTTCTCAGAAGAAAGTGAGAACAGAGGAAAATATATATTTTTAAATTGCCTTTTGCAGCTTGTATCTCAGACAGAATTTATCAATGTCTCACACAGGATCAGGGCACATGGTGAAACCCTTAGAGAGCACATGCTCAGGTCAAGCAGCCAAAATTGTCACAGAAATTGCAAGGTGGGTTGAGAGTCATTAGAAGATAGTAAACAAAGCCCCCCCCCAAAAAAAGTGGCCAGTCCATAAAAATAAAATCTACCTTTCATTCCGTCTTACCTAGAATATAATGGTAGCTAAAAACAAATCTAGGTTGACTTCGGAAAAGCAGTCAATTTACAATGTTACAACTCACAGGAATACTATAAGAATGGAAACTCCCTGAGGTAGAAAGGGAGAGGGCTTTCTACTTTCTTTGGAACATCCATATATATGTATTTATTTATTTTTTAAAGATTTTGTTCATTTATTTGACAGAGAGATCACAAATAGGCAGAGAGGCAGGCAAAGAGAGAGAGGTAGAAGCAGACTCCCCGCTGAGCAGAGAGCCTGATGCGGGGCTCGATCCCAGGACCCTGAGATCATGACCTGAGCAGAGGCTTAACTCACTGAGCCACCCAGGTACCCCAAGAGAGTTATATTTATGTGGCGGCCTTGGTGAACATTTTAGGAATGAATGATTTGATTGATTTTTGAAACTTCATTATATCGAAATTTACAAGACTATAGATTCTCAAAATTAGTGTTTCTTATATTTAGCATTACTTCTAATGGAGACTTAGTGATAGCCCAAAACCATGTTGGGTATGCCCAATAGGAACAAAGGCTTCTTCAAATTTTGAATATGCATCTGAAATAGAAGGATTCCCAGGAGAACAGATCTGTTTCTGCGTACACAGGCAAAAGCATAGATGTAAAGGATTAACAATGTCTGTGTGCGTTCTTTGTCAGGATCATCAGTTAACCAGCAGGCTCTCATGCCTTTAGTAATCACAATGACAAAAGGAGACCCTTGGCTTGGAGGAAAGGGAAATTGATGGGAGATATATATTACCATCAGCTCAGGTAGAGCAGAACTCATTTTCTTCCAGTTTTTCTTTTCTGACTGGCCATCCTTAATTTTTTTTTCTCTCTCTTTTGTAAACCTCATTTTTATGGGTGCTCTGAAAATATTGGTTATTGATTTTACAGTTATCATGAAGTTGATAAATGCTCAAAGTTTCTACCCTAGGACAACCTTTTAAAATAAAATCATAAGAAAGATGAGAAGCTACGAAAAGAAAGTAGTGATGCCTATAAATGTATTTTTCTGTTGTTTTTATATCACATTGGTATGTCTAATTTGTCATTGAAGCTTTTTAACTCATTCACTAATACATCTATTCATAAACTTGAATCAAGTGTTTAATATGTGCCAGACACTGTGCATGGGGCAGAGATAAAAAGAAGAAGAAGAACTCATTCAGTTCTCAAGGAGTGTTTATTCTTTGGATCATAGTCAAGGACCAGTTGGAGATGAAATTGTCATAAGTGTTATGCTACAGGCTTAGATAGAATATTATAGGGAGCAGAAAAGAGTGAGGTATGTCTTTAAGGAAAAGATCATGTCTAACTTGAGTCTTGTGTTCAAATTGGAATTAATTTGGCAGAGGAGGTTGTTCTGAGCCAACCAAACAGTGGATCTGAGAGTCATAGTACTTCACTATTGGTAACCCTGCCTCAGTGTTTTTCACAGTAGATAGGCTTTTGGTATATAGTAATTGAAGGAGGAGATCTGCATATGTGGATTGGTAAAGTTACAAAGATATCTCCAAAATATTTGGGTAACTTGGTTTTAAGTGGTGGCATTCAGAACTGATAGTCAAGAAAGAATTTGTGAGATATCTTCAGTGCAAAAAGATGGTTCTATTAAAGCACAGGGACAGGACCCATGCACCAGGGTCATGAGGAGTGGCTGATCCTTTACTTCCAAGTTGGGAGGGGGTTAAGGACAGCACAAGCCTCCAGGGTATTTTGGAAACAAGGTTTCCAGGACCTTGAGGGGGCTAGCTGTTGTTTGGAAAAGGTCTTATATTACTGTCTACTACAAACTCAGTCATGAGACCCTTCAGCTGTGGGTCATATGATTGGAGGATGATTGCTAACATATATCTTGGGGGGTAGAGATAAAGGAAGGTTCTAGAAAACTTTTTATATGTTAAAATAGACTTACAGGATCCCGGGGGTCAGAATAATGTTAAGCTAAGATTACCTTTTGCTCTTATTAAAGTATTAACATTGAGGCAGCAGAGTTCCTAGAGGAATGTCATTCTGTCTGTTTCAAGGACTTGTCTATGGACTATAAGCAGTAAGAAGATTTAAGTTTTTCTTTTGCTTTTGTTTCCCACATCAATAGTATTATTCTTATAGGGTTGAGGCAAGAACTTCTCAAGTGGTATATTAAATTATTTCTGCCATTAGTGTGACAAAGATTCCCCCATTGACCAAACTCTATTCAAGTTTCTCTGAGCTATTTTTTTTTTAAGATTTTATTTATTTATTTGACAGAGAGAGATCACAACTAGACAGAGAGGCAGGCAGAGAGAGAGAGAGGGAAGCAGGCTCGCTGCTGAGCAGAGAGCCCGATGCGGGACTTGATTCCAGGACCCTGAGATCATGACCTGAGCTGAAGGCAGCGGCTTAACCCACTGAGCCACCCAGGCGCCCCACTGAGCCACCCAGGCACCCCATCTCTGAGCTATTTTTAAAGTAGGCTTAACATTTGGACTTCCACGTTCATCTCTGCATTGTACAATTTTAGTAAGAACCTTGCTAAATCAGTTTAACTGGAACACCCCATCTTCCATATCTGATTACCCTCCGTTTCTAATTCAGTTCCTCATTCTCCACCATCTCCCAAGTGATTCTGATCATCCTGGTCTGTTTTCAGCAAGAATCCTCTTAGGTTGGTTTAGCCAGAATCTCCCTTACCCCTGATGTTTTCTCTTAGTAGTTTTCTACCCCCTGATCCTCATCCTGATCCTTGGCTATAAATTCCCATTTAACTGTATTTCAAAATAAGTTCAATACTTCCTTCACTGTAAGATTCCACTGTAATTGTCCCCTAAACCTTGATCCATGACCCCCTTGAATAAAGTCTTCATTACTGTGCTTTAACAAGTGTCACTCATTTTTTCTTTAGCAAATTTTGCTACTGTTGCTGGTGTTTTTTTCCCTTTTTCATGACTCTTCAGGAGTAATAGCAGTGTGGTTCTCTTATATCAAGGAGTGAGGAAAATTACAGACCTAAGGAATAGGGGCAAATAAGATAGAAGTAATACTAAAGACATAAATACTTTTAAAAAAAATTACTAATGATTTTAAAACAAATTTTAGAGATTTTAATGGTGGTGGAAATTAGTTTTGTAATTAATTTATACAAACCCAGTGAAAGGTAGTCAAAGCAAATGTGCAAACCATACTATTGTTTGTATGAAATAAATCCTCCAAACCAAAATTTAATAATTCTGTGTAAGAGGTTAGTTGAATTTCTTAATATCACATTATGTGGTAAAATTTACAGGGATAGGAAAATGTTAATAGTGAAAAATATCTCATAACTATTGAACATTACAAAAGTTGTTTCTTAAAGGGAGATCAAGCAGCAGTTGAACTACAGGAAATATATTACAGATTAAAAAAACAACCTCTTCGGGGCGCCTGGGTGGCTCAGTGGATTAAGCCGCTGCCTTCGGCTCAGGTCATGATCTCAGGGTCCTGGGATCGAGCCCCGCATTTGGCTCTCTGCTCCGCGGGGAGCCTGCTTCCTCCTCTCGCTCTGCCTGCCTCTCTGCCTACTTGTGATCTCTCTCTCTGTTAAATAAATAAAAAATCTTTAAAAAAAAAAAAAAAACAACCTCTTCTATTGCTTTTGTAAGAAGGAGAAGTAAAATGTGTCTTCCATGTGTTGAATTAGAATACCGAGGTGATTGTCCTTGCTGCTTAAATAGAACTGGTCATATTTTGATTCCACAGATTGTCATTAAAAATAATATTAAATAGTTTGCCCTAGCAGTGACTACCCTTCCCCATCCTTACCCTCATCTCTTTCGTAATCTAATTGGGTCTTAGATGGAAATATATAATGAGAAATCATAATGAACTGTTTAATAGCCTTGGGAGATGTGGACTGGTAGCTTGCTCTACTCTAAATGGACAGACATCTCTTCTTTCATTATCTAGTAATGCTTGGTTTTGCTTAGGGATAAATTGGATTGAGCCAGATGCCTGGCCAGAGGATGATTTTTAATAAGCTAATTTCTACCCTACTTAACCCAAGAAGATTTTAGGAATCAGTGCATAATGTGCATGAGGTTCTGGACTACCAGTCTTATATAAATATTTTACCTAATTCCCATAATAAGTCTATAAGGTAAGTACCTTTATTACCCCATTTTACAAATACAGAAACTGAGGCTTATAATTAAGTTGTTTTTCGAAGACACAAAGTTAGTAAATGGTGGAGCAGGGATTTAATATTTTTTTTTCATTTTTAAAATTCCAAATTCAATGGGCTTATGTCACACTAAAGTAGGCATATTTTTATTGTTTACATGTTGGTAATATTATTAGGTACAGGGAAAATATAGTTAAAGATAGATCCCAGAAGCTGGATGAGTTTTTGTTCACATATACAACTCTATGCAAGTGTAAACTACTACCTAAATGATGAACTCAGTGCTGGCATTCTCTCTAATGTGGTTTAATTCTTATATATTTCTAAACTGGGTTTCAGCAAAAACTGTATTTAGTTGGTCCTGAAAGAACTAACACTTTGCCTGTGACTTTCAGAAAAGGATGTGTGCACACAGTGTAAAAACCTCCTAAATTAAATTTGCAAAATAAACTCATCATTTCCAGTTGTCTCTGTTGTGCATAAAACACAAGGAGTGCTTATGCTATTGCTCTCGGAGGGCTTTTTATACACTGTGACAGGTTGAAGAACTGCTGTAGGTAAGAGTCTGGAACAGCAGAGACTGGACATACAAGTCACCCCTTGTCTTGCCTAGTTAATATCAGCAAAGTTTAAGAAGGTCCGACACCTGTATGTGATTCAGGGAATTACGATCAAAGAGATTCTTCCATGATTTGACTTTGGTTTGCACTCCCAAGTGTACCTTGCTCTTGCAAACCTATTTTTCATTTTCACCTTCTGAAAAAAGAAACTTCTGCTTTAACTAGAGGCAATAAAACATGGAAGTAGAATCGATGAGTCATAAATTAGCTATTCGAAGGTTTGTTAAGTATAAGCTCGATAAGATACCTATTTAGGGCATGGTGTTATTAGAAGTGGTCAGGGGTTGTGCTCATAGATCTAGATGTCTCCACAGTTTATGTTATGAAAAATAAACTTTTCCTTTAAGAGAGTTACTCTGGTAAGCTTTGCAAATCCACCTCATCTAGCACAGAGATGACAATTCTATCTTTAAGATACAGAACTTGACTAAAATTACTACTCTTTGTTATAGGTAGTGCATGGCTGCCTGCCAGATGGTTCTAACTCACTGAATGACATCTGAGGGAGACTAGGAAGAATTAAAATACACTGGTGATATAGGAAAGAAATCGAATGACTGAGGCGGAATTTAGGAGAGGAAAGCCATTAGCAAAATATTATTAAGCATTTAGAGAGCACTTTGCTTATAAAATGCTTTATAATCTTTTTTTTAAATTTGATTCTTGTAGGCTCTCAGCAGCAATGTCAGTTCTATGATATTGTTCTCTCAGACATTTAGCTAAATACTTTTGGTTTAATATATTGGAGGATCTTGCTAACATCAACCTGCCTTTAAGACTGAAACATCAAAATACTCCAAAAAGTCACACTAAAAAAATTAGCTATGACCTCTCAGCTTGAGAGACCCAAATCAAATTTTTATTTTTCAGTTCTTCCCTTCATTCACTGAAGGGTTTTGTGTGAGTTTTCTTCCCATTTTAGAGAAAATGAAATGAAGCTTCCTCATTTTACAGATTAATATAATTAATAACTGAAAAAGTGAATGAGCCAGTCATAGACTAAGACAAGGACTCAGATTTAAATTAGTTGCATTGCTTTCTAGTTTTTAGTAGTAAATTGTCATACTCAGTTGTATTCGTGTGTTTTGAATCAGATGGACAATGAAAACCAAAATTCCTTATATTTTAAACATACCATATTTAAATATTATAAAATATATGAAAATTTGGGCTATTAGTTCTTTAAATGAGTCAGAAACAACTCATAAATTTTTAGAAACTCTATAGAAGTGCATTTTGAATATGTTTGACAAAATACCCTTGGGTTTACCCCAAGAATGTGGACCATTCTTGTAGTTCAACTAGAATGTGCAATTTGAAATGGTCTATATGAAGGGCAAACTATAGCTTGTATATGCTGTAGCCTATCACCATTTTATAAATGTTTTAATAGAATAGAACTATTCACATTCATTTATTACTTGTATTTATATATTGATTTTGTGTTGATTATTTGTGACAGAGTTTATGGCCTACAAGACTAGAATATTTACTATCTGGACTTAAAAAAAAAAAAAAACAACTTTTGATGACTCCTATCCTCCGTGATACAGTGTACCTAGTCCTCATTTATTATATAAAAACGCTTACATCATTACATATATGTGAAGTCATGCAACTAACATTTATTGAACTTCTATTAGGTATCAGGCAGAGTGTTTAAAATGTCTGTAATACAGAGATTAAAATTCAAGATTAAGAAAATATCCTACCTCACAAAACAAACTGGGGGTTGCTGGGGGGAGGTGGGATTGGGAGAGGGGGAGCGGGCTATGGACATTGGGGAGGGGAGGTGAACCATAAGAGACTATGGACTCTGAAAAACAACCTGAGGGTTTTGAAGGGTCAGGGGTGGGAGGTTGGGGGAACAGGTGGTGGGTGATGGGGAGGGCACGTTTTGCATGGAGCACTGGGTGTTGTGCAAAAAGAATGAATACTGTTACGCTGAAAAAATTAATAAAAAGGGAAAAAAAAAAAAAAAAAAAAAAAAAAAAAAAAAAAAAAAAAGAAAATATCCTACCAAAAGTTTCTCATCTCCAGAGTTTTTATTGGTACATTTTCAGCAACTTAACAAGTTGCCAACAATCCAACACAGGAAGTAAGGAAGTATTAACTCGATACTGATGGATTCAATTCCATTCCATTCCATTTCAGATCCACATAGGAAGCTGGTCATTGCATTTGCTCATAAGCCAACCCAAGGTGTTTAAAGTGAAACATATATTACTCTCCTCAGAATTCATTTATCAAATAAGTTATAGCAATCAAAGAGGATTAAAGGAGGAAAATTCTTTTGCTGTATGCAATGTTATGCAATATAACATTTGATTCATTTCCACTGAATCAAGGAAAAGGAGAGCAATGTTATAATTCTATGGGTCTAAAATGCTGTAGATCCTAAAGGTTTTAAAATTATTCTGATGACATAGTGCTATGTGTTTTAAAAGTAGCACATGGAGAGTCCCTCTAAACCAATAAAGAAAATTTAGAGGTTCAGAGTTCAAAAAGCCAAGAATTAACTAATATGGTAGCATGATTATGACCCAAGCTTTCCAATGCCTTTGTCCTGATTTGGTAGAAACACAAATACTTTAGTTTTGTTTTTGTTTTTATTTTAAGAATCCCTTTTAACCAGAAAACTGGACCACAGATGAGGGCCATTTTTAAATAAACAACTTGCAAGAACAGCTTAAGACCATAATTTATTAGAGGGTTGTTACTGTAACAAATGTGTTCATTTTCCCAACTTACGCATTCAACCATTTTGAATGTTCTATAGATCAATTCATAGCCAAGGGAAAGGTTTTCTAGACTTTAAAACTATTTATTAAACACTATGGCAAATATAAAATGTTACAAATAAATTTATCTTAAGTTCAACTCAATGTGCCTAACATACTAAATTTTAAAAATAGCAAAAATGTATCTGAACCACATAAGCTATAACATCAATTGTCTTACATATAATTTATTTTAAAAATCTCCTGTAAAATTTCACCAACCTTTCCCTTGCTTTAGCCACAGTTGTTATATATAGAGAGAAAATAATGAACCTAGATTTCCAAAATAAGGGCATTTTATGTTTAATCAAGATTTGTCTTCTGACTGGATTTTCTCTTGGGTTTAGTCTTGCTGTACTAGGAAAAATACCCTTACACAATCAATTAAAATCGAGATGAGAGTAAATTAAGAAGGGCTCATCTCTTCCTACATAATGCCAACCATGTATATAAAGTAGGAAAATGAAAATATGGAATAATAAAGTTTCTTCCCTACAAAATTTTTCAAAAAATAACAAAAACCTGATATCTCAAAGGATGTTTGCTCTGGTTATTACCTGTTGAGACAATCTTGTCCTTTTCTTCCCTCTTCTTCAATTATTTTTTTCTGCACAGTTCTTATCATCCTCTATTACTCTATTAAATTCGTTCATTTGTATGCTTACTGTTCATTGTCTGACTCTCCCGCTACATTATAAAGCCTGGGAAGGCAGGGATTTTTTCTGTATTGTTCCTATTGCATTCGACCTGCCTGGAACATACTTGGTACACAGAAGCAGTTCAGTACATATTTGTGGAAGAAAGGCAAGAAGGTGGAAAGCAAGGAAGGAAAGAATGGCTACCATCTGAGAGAACTGTTAAGGTGAATCAATAAAGATGATAAGATACAGCAAGTCAGTGAGGCACATCAACAAAATTAGTCAAACCCTGCTTTCTTCTCTTTCATCAGGATTACCTTTTCCCTAAACAATGAGACCTGGCTTAGAGCAGGTGGTAGCTGAAATCCAGTCCAAGGCCTATTAACATATCCTGAACCCAGATGTGGCTTGTCTCCCACAGAGGGAGACCCTTTTTCTAACTAACACAGAGGCCCAGTGTGGCCCAGCAATAGTCTGCATTTACTTATCATCTGCTATAATCTTCATTCTTTTTTTTTTTTTTAAAGGTTATTTATTTATTTATTTGACAGACAGAGATCACAAGTAAGCAGAGAGGCAGGCAGAGACAGAGGGAGGGGGAAGCAGGCTCCCCACTGAGCAGAGAGCCCAATGCAGGGCTTGATCCCAGGACCCTGGGATCATGGCCTGACCTGAAGGCAGAGGCTTTAACCCACTGAGCCACCCAGGTGCCCCTATAATCTTCATTCTTGACCTGATGTTCTGTCAATGCATAAAAGGTTTTCCTTGTTCATTTTGACTATTTTTCCTGAATTTAGCATTTTATTTTATTAAAGAAATTTTCTGATTCTTTCTTTAATTTAAAGTCTTATTTCTGTTTTCAAGAGAGACACATTCTACTGCTAATCCTCTCACTAGAATTCTGCTAGAGTAAATACTCAATGAATAAGAACTTCCCTTACCTATAAGCACATGGCCTTTTATTTTGTTTTATTTTATCATTTCCTTTCTGAAACAGAGAGGTCAAACTTGTAGATTGAATAATTGGCCCCAGTTTTCACCCCTCTTGGAACTCACCTTTTCACTATGGCCTTATTATGGTCAGGATTATTTCTCTGTCCTTTGACTTTGGGTTCAGAGTTCTTTATTTTATTTTATTTTTTAAATTAATTAACTAATTAATTAATTTGAAGATTTTACTTATTTATTTGACACAGAGAGAGACAGACAGACAGAGAGAGCACAAGCACGGAGAGAAGTAGAGGGAGAGGGAGAAGCAGGGTCTCCACTGAGCAGGGAGCCTGATGCAGGATTCAATCCCAGGACCCCGGAATCATGACTTGAGCCAAAGGCAGATGCTTAACTGAGTGTGCCACCCAGGCATTCTGAGTTCAGAGTTCTGATATGCTTTGGACATTGGCACATTGATAGGAGTGATACTATATTTTAAAAATTTCTCATGCATTTCCACTTGCTGTTTTATACCTCTGCCATTGCCACCAATAAAGCAAGGGCTCAGGCAGCCCACTGACAAAAAGAGGATGGAAGACATGTAGAGCAGGGCTTTTCCTGCTGCCCTCCAGAGTGACTGTCTGTAGCACAGGAGCTCCAGGAAAAGAACCACCTGCTGAGCCTACCCTCAATTAACCAAAATGGCCAACCTGCAGATTCATAAGAGTCATCAATTTTGTTTCAAGCCCCTGAATTTTGCATTGTTTTCTTATGCAGTATTTTTGGACAATGGCTGACTGATACAAAAGATAGCTCTACTTTTTTGTGAATACCTCCAATGAACAGTTACATACAATTCAGAAGACATATACTGTATGTGGTGCCCAACACCGAGGTAAGAAATTTTAATGTGTTTTACAATATTCTACTTAATTTTATCCAGAGGTCTCTGCACCGTTTTTCTTAATATGATTTGTGTGTATGCACTTATGTTTGAACTTATGACATGATAGAAAAGTATTTCATTACTCCTTTTCTACCTTTTACATGAATATGAAGATGTACAAATTCGAATAAGAGACATCTTTCATATGTCTTCTTTTTGTTCTTCTTGAAAATAGTGCTCACCTTTTCATTTGGACTTTTTTTACAGCCACTGTAGCAATTATATTGGTTTTGTACTTCATCCCTTCTGTGAATTAATTGTCATCTTGATGTATTGCCATAAAAATAGGGATTCCTGGGGAAGATGATTTCACAGAATTGACTTAATTATTCAGAGGCCAATTATCCTGTTCTAGAATATTCACATTGTTTTTATTTCCTCTTTTCTCTCTGAATTTGAATATTTCTCAGGCCATTAACAATCCATTTTGCTTCTCATTAACATCTCTAGTAGAAAGTATGGTGAAAGAGATAATTGAGACTTTGGGAAATGATAAAGTTTTGAATTAACTGAACTCTGGATACTCTTATCTTATTCTCTATCTTATAATGACAAATCCTGAGTTTATTACATTTATAGGTAAACCTAGACTGAAAAAGACTTTATTATGGTGGTTTTTCAGATTCATAAATATGTAAGGAGGGTGTAAAGATATCTTCTTTTCATAACTTTAAGTTGAAACTATAGCACTGTTAACCTCTTCTAATAAATCCTTTTGATATACTCTGGCTTTTAGGTTCAAGGTTGTAAGTTTGAGGTGACAGTTATTAACCATTATATTCCAGATTTGTGATATGGGGGGTTGCTCTTCAAGCTACATTTCTTCTTTGCCAGCTATCCTCCTGTTTGTTCTGTCAATGGAGGGCACTGAAAGAAGCTGAAAGTTATTTGGAGAGAGGAGGCACTTGCCTCTTCTACGTGTCTTCTTCTTCTTCTTTTTAAGATTTTTATTAATTTATTTGAGAGAGAGTGAGAGCAAGAGAGATCACAGAGGGAGAGGGAGATGCAGACTTGCCACTGAGGAAAGAGCACAATATGGGACTTGATCCCAGGACAGTGGGATCATGACCGGAGCTGAAGACAGATGCTTAACCGCCCAAGCCACTCAGGTGTCCTGTTGCCTCTTCTAGGTATTTAATGCTCCTGTTAGCCTCATCTCAGCCATAGCTTCTAATCTCAGTAGTAGCTGTTTGTTCTAGCTTGCTTTCTTCCATGTTCTTGGATCCAACTTCATGGCATTTCTTTGGAGAAACTTGCAGCAGTTGGTAGGACCCTCTCATCCAGGTTAGCAGGATATCTCCTTTGGGCTTTTGAGTTACTAGCTGTCCACAGGAATTCTCACTTCAAAGAGAGATGAGTCACAACATCTCAAAGTCTCTTTGCTAGTGTTCCCAAAATCTCAACATTTTTCCTTGTTCCTTGCATTCTAAGGGTGATAGATGCTTCCTTCAGTTACTATCTCTGTATTAGTCCAGTTTGGATTGTTCAATTTTTAATAACTCTTTAAACAATTCCTATATTAGATTCTCTCTGTTGTACTAACTGCTGTATTTCTCACTTGCTGGCTGTGTCTTAATGATATGGTGCTAAATTTAAATGTCAAACACCATAAAGACCAAGCCTTTTGTCTTGCTTTTTTTTGCCTTATCTCCTTAGCTCATAACTCACTATAAAAATTCTTGCTCCATATATAATCACAGGAGATTTCCCTGGCCTCATGCCCTGATCACTAGGCATCTATTTTACATAGTTTGTACCTAATACAGATTGACTTACTCATGCTAAGTAGTTCATTTACATATATCCCTCACCAGACACTGAGAGCTAATTGTTATATTCCCTGAATCTTTTAAAGTCTCTCTCCCCAATGTTGTCATTATTTGGTGCATTTCTATCCTCAGGGAACAATGTAGTATCCTGATCCTCATCAGCCACTTGATGAGACTGAATAGTGTTAGTGTCAGCCTGACTCTCACTTGGGTTTTCATTTTTTCCCTCCAAGTTGGCAAAATTTCCTCCCACAAAGGTCACTGTGGGGCTTTCACATTAGGTCTATTAGTTTTGAGTAAGGGGTGGCCGTGGCCAATTCTAGTCTAGTTCCCTTGTGCCTCCTTTCCTCAGAGCATCCCATTGGTCATTATGACATGATATTATGTAGTAAAGTCTATAATTAGTGCTGAGAAAATGGCTCAGAAAGCAATGTCTGAGCTTTTATTCAGCAATCACTGTGCTGCTTTCCAGAATTTTGCATTTCCTTTCTTGAGTCAAGCCAGCCCTGAGGCCAACTGGCTCTTCTGTTCCATCATTTCTTCACACTTATATTTTTGGTCCTGCACATTGTCCCTGAAGCAGTGACACACTCTACTATACTTGGCCACAAGCTTCAGAAAAGAAGACACCCCCTCCTCCCCACAGCTAAATAGATGATGACTTCAGTATCTCAAGAAATTTTCTCTCCAAGCATAAGCTTCAGATTTTATCTGTGTCAAATGTCAAAGGACTTTTGCCATTTATTTTTCATGTATAAAACATTTGGTAGCAGTCTCTGAAGAGAAGGATCTGTTGTTTCATGATAGTTCTCATGCTTACTCATGAGCTTTTTGGAAGAGCCAAGAAAGCAAACAACAAAAGTAAATTAGAATTTAATTCATTGGGACACTCAGGAAATAGTCAAAGTGGATTTCTAAATATATATATATATATATACCCAGAGTTTTTGTTCTTCCTTTTTTTTCCTGTTTTTTATCAGCTACATTTGATAGAATCTGACATTCATACCTGTTGTCATGTATGGATTGATTGTGAACCAAATGGAAGACAACACCAAAATAAGCAGGGACTCTTATTTTAGTAACAAAATGTAAATTCTGTACTTTGAAGTATTTAATTTAGTAATTTTGCCTACAGAGAATCTCTTTCCATCCCCTTTCCCCAAGGTAATTTAATGGCTAATGGCTGGTAATCAGACTTAAATTTATAAAATGCTTGATATCATTTTAGGGAAAAGTTTAGGCAGGTAGTAAGGGGAAGAAAATGTGTAGAAGGTAAGATTCAAAAGACCAGAATTTTCACCCCAGGAAAAATGGTAAAGAAGAAATCTGGCTAAAAAGAAACATCTATATGCTATGTTTTTTTTTTTCCCCCCAGACTCCTAAGAAGGTATGTTATTATAATTTTCTCATCATGTCTTTCTTGTCTCCAACTCAGAAGAAGGATCTTAAGGTGTACAGCATCAATGTAATAATGATGGGTAATGTAAGTATTTTCCACTGGTTCAAAGAGCGCCAGCATTTCTGGAAGGAAGAAAACTGGGTCACACAGTCAGTGCATGAATTTGAGGTGACCCACAAAAGACAGTGGTGCTCTTTTCCATATCTGGAGGCTTGATCTGGGCCAAAATAATGCACTTTGCCTTTGCCTCTGACAACTTGAGCTGGCTTGATTCTGTCCGGGAAGATAATGCTGACAAATCCTGGGGAAGCAAACAAGCATCTCCTCTCTAACTGTATGACATGTGGTATCACCATTTCTCTTAAAAGCCTTGTTGGCCATTTGACATGTAAATAATCATTAAACCATACCAATCTGCATTTCTTAGAGACCAAATAATAACTCTGTATATTGACTCAGATGTATCTACAGTTCACCTAGCATACTCCATAAAGCAAGTCAATATATAAAGGTTTAAAATAATTTCTGAATTCCTAAATGGAGAGTAAATAAAGATTTGTGGAACACTTACTATGAATCAGTCCTTGTTCTATGTATTTATACACATGGTCATTTAATGCTACACATAACAATTATCTACTTTGTAGATCAAGAAACTGAATATTGGCATCATTAAGAACATCCATGAGGGGCACCTGGGTGGCTCAGTAGGTTAAAGCCTCTGCCTTCAGCTTAGGTCATGATCCCAGGGTCCTGGGATCGAGCCCCACATCAGGGTCTCTGCTCAGCAGGGAGCCTGCTTCCTCCTCTCTCTCTTTATGCCTGCCTCTCCGCCTACTTGTGATCTCTATCTGCCAAATAAATAAATAAAATCTTTAAAAAAAGAAAAAGAAAAGAACATCCATGGAATATAGCTATTGTTATCCTCAGTTCAGAGGTAAAGAAAGTGAACTTAACTTGTATATTAGCAGATATGAACATGAATATAGATACTAGCATTATTTTTAATAGAAAAAAGTAGAGTACTGGAAGATACTCAATGCAAGGAGAATAAGTAAATAAATGTTGGTGAATATATCCAACAGAATACTATGAAGCAAAGAATACACATAAAATATGGCTACACGTATCAACATGGGTATCCCTCAAAAAATGATGTTGAGTGAAAACTTGTAACAAAAATATGATTCTATTAATGTGGAGTTCAAAATATGCAAGATGAAACAATACATCATTCAGGAATACAAAGATATGTAGCAAAACTGTAAATAAAAACAAACAGGGACCCTTCAAAACCCTCAGGTTGTTTTTCAGGTTGTTTTGAAGGGTCAGGGGTGGGAGGTTGGGGCAACCTGAGGGTTTTGAAGGGTCAGGGGTGGGAGGTTGGGGGAACAGGTGGTGGGTAATGGGGAGGGCACGTTTTGCATGGAGCACTGGGTGTTGTGCAAAAAGAATGAATACTGTTACACTGAAAAAATAAATAAAATGAAAGTGAAAAAAACAAACAAACAAACAAACAAACAAACAGGGACACCTGGATGGCTCAGTTGGTTAAGTGTCTGACTCTTGAGTTCAGCTTGGATCATGATCTTAGGGTCGTGAGATCAGGCCCCTGTTGGGCTCTGTGCTGGACATAGAGCCTGCTTAAGATTCTCTCACCATCTCCCTCTGCCCCTCTCCCTCACTTGCACTCTCTCTCTCAAAACAAAATTAAAAACAACACAAAAATAATAAATTAAAAAAAATTCTTCTGGAGTAAGGAGAGAAGGATTTGAGAAAAACATCAAGGAGCCTTGATAAAGTTCTGTTTCTCAAGCTGTGTGGTGGATACCCAGGTGTTAAATTTTATTACTGTTTCACACTGTGCATATTTATTATATATACTCTTCTTTATGCATAACACAAATAAAAAGACAGTGTAATCAACTTCCAATTCACTAAACTCAGTGCCCTGTCCACAACGTTACAGCAGTCATGAATAATGCTCTCAATTCTGTTTATTCCACATATAAGCAAAAAATCTTTGCTAAGACACCAAAGAAGAGATATGGAGGACTGAATATAAAATGCAATATATCATATATAAATGCATATAAAAAAGCTTATCTGAAATATATAAAGAACTTATGCAACTCAATAGAAGGAACAAACAATAAAACACAAAATCCAATTAAAAAATGGGTAGAGAAACTGAATAGACATTTTTTTCTGAAAAGACATTGAAATTACCAACAGTTATATGAAAAGATACTCAACATCACTCATCATCAGGGAAATGCAAATCAAAACCATAATGAGATGTCATCTCACACCTGTTAGAATGGTTATTAACAAACGGCTAGAAATAACAAGTAGTGATGAGGATGTGGAGAAAAGGGAGACTGTGCATTATTTTTGGGAATTTAAATTGGGCAGTCACTATGAAAAATAACATGGAGTTTCCTCAAAAAATTAAAAGCATAACTATCATATGATCCAGCTATTTCACTTCTGGGTATTTATCCAGAGCAAAAAACCACTGTTGTGTTCCTTGTAGCATCATTCACAATAGCCAAGATATAGAAACAACCTAAGTGCCCACTGATGGATGAATGGATAAAGAAAATTTAATACATATATACAATGTAATATTATTCAGGCATAAAAGAAGGAAACCTTGCCATTTGCAACATGGATGGACTTTTAGGGCATTATGCTAAGTGAAATAAGTGAAACAAAGAAAGACAAATACTATATGATCTCACTTATATGTGGAATCTAGAAAACAAAACACAAGCTTCCAGATACAGATTATAGATTGGTAGTTGTAAGAGGCAGGGGTTAGGGAATGGGTGAAATTAGTGGAGGGGGTCAAAAGTACAAGCTTCCAATTATAAAATAAATAAATCATGAGATGTAGTGTACAGCATGGCGACGGCTATTTATATTATATTGTATACCTGAAAGTTGCCAAGACAGATCTTAAAAGTTCTTATCACAAGAAGAAAATCTGTTAACTATGTGGTATAGGATATTAACTAGACTTATTTCAGTGATCATTTCACAGTATATACATATATTATACACCTGAAACTAATGTAATATATGTCAATTATGTCAATAAAACAAAAGAAATTTTATTTATTTATTTATTTATTATAGACAAAGTCTTATTTGTTTATTTGACAGAGAGTGGGAGAAAGCATAAGCATGGGTAGCAAGAGAGGGAGAAGCATGCTCCCCACTGAGCAGGGAACCAGAGATGGGGTTTGATACCAGGATCCTGAGATCATGACCTGAGCTGAAGGCAGAAGGTTAACTGACTGAGTCACTCAGGTGTCCCATAGAACAAAGAGATTTTAGACTTTATTTTTAATCCTAGTCCTGGCTCTTTCATTCACTTGACTTCTCATTTAAACTCTTTGTTAGTCCACAGTCTATAGATATTCTACCTCAAATATTGTTCCTGAAACACTGCAATCCGAAGATAATTTAAAAGCTTTAACAAGACATATTGAAGAATCCTTGTCCCAAATCCCTAGGTTAGGTAAATATAGTATCATAATGCAGATTTAGTGACTGGTGATAAATTGGTCTAATAAAATTATAGGGTTAAATTTCTGGAACACAGTAATGTCATAACCATAACTGTAATCTCTTGTTTTAGAAAATAATCCAGAAGGCAAAGACAAAGTCTGTATAATTCTTTTTAAGTTATGCTTGCTACATAGCTATAACATTTTGAATGTTAAAATGAGGAAATTGTCTTTATGGCAATTTCTACTTTGCCATGTTGTTTTAGGAAAAGCATTCTGGGGGTTATATTAATGGAACAGAAAATTAACAATTATTTTAATAGTTCTGATATACCTATGAACAGGTTTTGCATGTTTCTGCTGAGCAAAGCAATTGTGATACATGGGAATTATTTACTTGGAACCAGTGGTGGTAGAAGAACTTTTTTTTTTTTTTTAAAGATTTTATTTATTTGACAGACAGAGATCACAAGTAGGCAGAGAGGCAGGCAGAGAGAGAAAGGAAAGCAGGCTCCCTGCTGAGCAGAGAGGTGGAGCTCCATCCCAGGACCCTGGGATCATGACCTGAGCCGAAGGCAGTGGCTTAACCCACTGAGCCACCCAGGCGCCCCGGTAGAAGAGCTTTGAGCTAAGAATCAGCAAACCTATTCCTTAATCCGTGCTATACCACAAACTCACTATGTGAAGTATCACTAAGAAAAATTTGAGGGCAGATTGCCTATAAAGTCTTATCCATTTTTTGGTTGGTCTTTTCTCCAAAGTAAGCCACGCTTACCAAATGATTCTCCTCTTTCACTCATGGGGGTAGGGATGGGGACGGGCGTGTGTTTTTCCTGCTTGGTGCTCTGTATTGTAGACCAGCTCTGCTTTTTCCATTGTGAGCACAGGCAGGTGTCCTCAGCACTCTCCTATCGTGATTGGCTGGAAGCCTGGAACCATAAAATGGCCGGTAACTCTGGTTCTACAAAGCTGCTGGGCTGTTTCCGCTTTGCAGCTGCTTGACTTGAATGCCAAATTCTACTAGCTAGTGCTGACTGACCACCTGGCCACAGCCGGCCGGTGGTTCAGCCAGCTGCCACTTACGGCTTCAGGCTAACATGTAAATATTCTGATGCCTATACTCAGCCTCATCTGAACTCACTTCTGCTCCCAGTTCTTTTTCTCAGTGAGAATTAATTCAGGCTTGATTCTCCCTCCTTTCTTTTTCCCTCATTTTCTTCCTTCTTCCTTTCCTTCTTGTATAAAACAAATATTCGTAAATTGCCTATTAAACGCTGTGCACTGTGTGAGGATAAAACCTATTATTTACTTCCATGCAAATTTGCAAGGGTCCAGGTTTTATAGACAGGAAAAAATGAAATACATTCTCTCAAACATTAAAAAAAAAAAAAAAGAGCTCCCAAGTTCCATTCTTTCTCTATTCCCACAGCTAGCAAAATTTCATTTCCCCATCCTTCTTGGAAGTCACCTGCTCCCAAATGCTGCTCAGTGCATTTAAATGCTATTCAACAATCCCAGCTGACAGTTGTTAGCTGACTCTGTTTCTGACATAGCTCATATCTCTCCCAGGATGTTTTGTTTTGGTATACAGGCAGCACCGACAGTTAACCTAATATATTTCTGTTATTCTCCTGGGTGCCTTTTTTTGCAGCTAAAAACTAGTCCATGTTGTTTCCTAATGAGAATTTTGGTTAAACACTGAGTGGTAGTAGCAGGTCAATCCTTAGGTTTAACTCTCCAGCATTTCCCTTTTCCTTTTAAGAGCTCATTGGACAAAAGCCAAGGTAGCAGTTAGAATCCAGAGGAACCCAGGGGGAGAGGTTTATGAATGCATGGTGAGCTCATATTATCAGTTCTTATTTTGGTGTTTCAAATTCTCCCCTGGTGTTTGTATCTTGATAATTAAAAGAAAATATTACCTCCTAAAAACTGCATCTTCATTTCAAAGTAAAGATTTTTTGAAAAACTCAATTTTGTGGAACTTGGATAAACTTGGCCTTTCTTTTTCTTTCTCTTTCTCTCTCTTTCTTTCTTTTACTCATTTTTTTTTCTGCAGGTAATAATGCCAGTAGATAGAAATATAAATAATTAGTTCTGGAAAAATGTGTCATCTGACCTATTTTTTCCATAATTAGGCAATGCACCTTTCCTATTTGTGTCCAATACTTTGCCCTTGGTGGATCTTGGCTTTGAGATCCCAGATCATAGCTTCATGTAAGTCTCCAGAGTGTACACTGGAACTGAAGCCAAGATCTTTGTAAAATGTGAAACAAACACAATATTATAACAGAAAATTGCACCCTCAAATGCTTATCACTATACACTTCTGAAGGAGGGTAAACAAATTTGCAAATATATGTATTTGTTACTTGTAGCAAAACAGTCATATACTTTAACGTAACAAGGTAACGTATTCAGATGATTTTCTTATACTTAAATCACCACAGTAACATTGGCCTGGAAATGTGGCCTCCCCGCTGGAGAAAAACAAAGGGTCCATACAGTATATATATGCCAACATTGTTTCTTTCTAAAGTGGTGCTGGAAAAAGATGCAAACATATATATTTAGGCCTTGCAGTCTCATTTCTCTTCCTAACAGAGTATGACCAAAGCCTAACCCACTGCTTTGTGATATAATGGGTAAGGGTCTGACATGCCCACACAAACAGGGGCATCAAGGGGCTACTTCAGGTTTTTGATTTCTTGCCAAATAGTGAATAATCTTATAATCAAATGTGCAGCAATAACAGGCCCAGTCGGGAGGATTAAAGACTAAGTATCTATTGGGCTGCCTGATTTCTTTGTTCTTTAGGTTTAGAGTAGGATAAATGAAAAGGAGGAGGCCAAGAGGGAGTGGTTTAATATAGAATAAATTGTCTAAAAGGATCAGGGAGAGCAGGATTATCGATGAGTTGAAGAGTGAGCTTGCTGACTTTTTATTTTAAAACTAAGTCAGGGAAGAGATATGGGGATAAGGTAGGAAATCAGATAAGAAAAACAAAGGATGCAGGCATATTGGCCTTAAGTAGTCTTTTTCTGTTTCTGAGATTTCTTATGTTCTTTTGCTCTGAGCCAAGATCAATTGAGATTAATCAGTTGTATAGAAAGCATTGTGATCGCATTGCAGGCTTTTAAAGTTTAAGTTTGTTTATTGAGCACAATTTGGTTAGCATCAGGTGCTGAAGTTATAGACACCAACACTAGCATAGAAATTACTTTATTTAGCTCCCAGTTGTAAGTTTCTATAGCAACTGAGTCCTATACCAGAAAGCTGAGATTCTAGAGCTCAAATGATTCAGTCTGAGATGGAAATATTATATTTGGGGGACACTTGTTTCCGTTTTCCATTTTCCCCTCTTTTTTTTTTTTTTTTTTTTTTTTTTTTTGAGAAGTTTCTTCAGTGTGACTGTCTGCTTAGTCATACTTTTAATTACACCTTTTGCCCTGAACCTTCTCCTCTTGGCAGCAGCGTGAAGTGCCTATTTTGGTTGTGTTTCGATTTCCATTGACTAGTTAGCATGTGGATGCAGAGGAGGTGGATGTGATCTGTTTTAAATACAGTTAAAAATTTCAAGAAGTGAGGAAAGTGTCCATGGTGCCAAGTTTAATTGGCCATTCAAGGCAGAAATTAGGATGTTAATTCAAAAAGGAAACCCAATTTAATTTCTACATTATACTTTCATTCTGTTCATAAATGCAGTGTTATGATCCTTTCACATATATGGAATGTCCCTTATGAAGTTTTCTTTTTTCTTTAATTCTTAAGTAAACATATACTTGGAACAAAATTGGTTTTATTTTTGTGTTTTATATATGAATATTCTTACTATAACAAATTGGGATTTTCTGAGAGTCTTGTTATGGTTGAAGTAATATTTTATGATGGTAGTTTAGGCAATACCACAGAAAGGCTTAGGAAAAAAATAATTACATCTGGGCTCCAGTTGAGACAATAATGACTACATTAAAAAAATCACCATAGGAACATTCTTTCTGTCCATGTCTTTGAATGGTTCAGATAAAAATACACACACACACACACACACACACACACACACACACACACACAGAGGGAGGAAGGGGGAGAGAAATAAACCTTGGATAAAATAAACCCACACAGGAAACACATATTTTAAGTAACATCACCATTTTGATGAAAGTCTTTGTTTTATAAGGACTAATTTTTGATATCTGAAATAATCACTAACTGCTTTAAAGTCTAGTTAGCAGAAGAATGCTTACCATATAACATATGGCATAGACTATTAGTTTGGAGAATGATGAGAATATACTGTAAAAGCAAAAATTCTATGTGCGCCCCGATAAAACAAAAGATTTCCACTTAATGTTCATATTTATTGCTAACTTGGGGCCTACTAACATTTGGAAAATACAAATTCTAAGAGGCAGCTGCTAGAGATTGGCCAATTATAATTTCACAATTCAAAGAGAAAATCTTATTTGACTCTAAAATTCTGTACTTGTCTTCACTTTTCATGAATTATCACACAGCCAAAACACAGTGTGTGTGAGAGGAAAGATAAAACAGATTTGCTTCCTGATCGTCTGCAAAAGCACATCACCTCAGATGACCTTGGTTCTTCTTGCACTAAAGAAGGAATTTTCTTCTTCTAATTTTACAACAAATTTAATTATAATAAAATCAATTGTGTGAGTAAAATAAACCGTGATTATCTCCATTTCTTCTGTTTCTATGAGGAATCTTTAAATGTCACTAGTCTTGTAAGTGTTGGTGGCAGTACTATTGTATCTTAATATACCCAAAAGTCATGTGAGACCAATTTTTGATCTCCCAGACAAGTAGTTTCCAGAGCTCTGTTAAAACTCTGAGTGTTACTTATTTATTTAACAAAACATGCATGGAGAAAAAAAATTGATGAATAAGGAACAATTATTAGCCCACACTCATATTTGTGAATATCAGGATTTGGAACGTCTACAAAATGGATTATGTAATGGATCACTGGCTTTATATTTCCTTTTCAAATCCATTCATAATACATTTTTTTTCTTCAGGTAACCAGTAGTAATACTGCTTAAATTAAAACATTTTGGGTCACCTAAAGCAGTAATTTGATTAAAAATGATAATCAAGTTAATGTTTACTCAGAATAATACATAGAATAGAAACCTTGGAAACAGCAAGCCAAATTTCTTAATATTTTACTGCAGAAATGAAAATAGCAATTACTGGAGTAGATAAATCATACAATTTGGTTTTGTTGGCTAAGTTAAAATAGGCGTATTTTAAAATATATATTTTAGTCAGAAATCAGTTTTTATAATCACTAACAAATCATAACTGATTCCCATAAAATTTCTCTTGGTGGCATCAACAAAAATAAAACCAGATCAAAGGATTTGAGTGTCAAAAGATTTTTTTGTGTGTTATGTACAAAAAAGAGTTAAAACATTAGACTTGAGGCTATAGTCTTTAGAAGACTTGTGTGCAAGCTTGGCCATTGGCTGAGTTCTGAGAATTTGACTTCTGAAACATTCGTAACTGATATGGTGATTTTGCTGGGCCTAGACTTTGTACAAACAATGTGATTTATAGTGACATCTGCTTTCTGTGAGTCTGGTATTTCCACATTGTTAGCCAGAGAATGCCTATGTGACTAGTACTCAATGAAACCTCTAAACTCTGAGTTTAAAATGGGCTATTTCGGAAATATTACTTATACATGTTCTTACTTTTTTTTTTCCCTAAAAGAAGAAGATGCTGTGTGTCACCTCTGACACTAAGGAGGAGGGAGATGATAGGGAGATTCCCATAGATTTCTCTTGTCTTTACCTAATGTCTTTTTCTCATCCAACTGTGATCTTTACTATATTTTCACAATAAATATTTTCCATTAGTACAACTGTTAAGAATGAGGGAGTGTCTGTGTTGTGTGATTGGAGGTCTCCATCCTTGGATCCCCCACCAGATTTACTTGCGGATCCACACTCATAATAAAGATGGCCAGAAGGAAAGCAGCAAGCATAAAGCTTATTAATGTGAAAGCACACTCTCAAGGTGGGAGAGCAGGAAGGTTGCATGTGGTGAAACCAACCCCTAGGTTGTTTTGGGATTGGATATAATTGGTTGTCTCTGGGCTGGGAGGAGCAGTGAGATACAGTGGGGTAGTCCCTAATAATTAGGAGGCTGATTCCTATCATTTAGAAAACCTGTAGGAGGTACAGTTTGGGAGGGGGAGTTTTTGACCCTTCAAGGTTTGTACTGAACTGTGGAACTATTATGGCAGTCTTTCTGAATGCAGGCACTATGCCTAAAGCAAATGTGTTATCATGAATCTAGGGGTTACACTAGGACAGAGGTGGAAGAGGAGAGTGAATGTTCTGCACTCATGGCTCTTCGGTCTGTCAGTCCCAAATGGTTGGAATTCACGAGATTAGGACGTTGAGCTCCCCAGGTTATAATGTGTAGCTTATTTATCACTGTCCTTGCCTCCAACTACTGTCTCTATCATTTCCCTTCAAGGACTTGGAGCTCTGCCCCAAGGTGTTCCTTCCACTGGTCATACCTAGATTCTAGCTTCTACCTCACAGAGCTATATGCCTGAGTCCTGTGAGTCTTTCTAGCATATCATTAAATATGTGAGTGATCTTTGGGGACCCCAGAAACAGATTACTACTCTGGCTGAGTGCATCATTGTTGGAGGTTAAAAAAACAAACAAACTGAGCCATGACATGGTTTGAATATATGGGATTATATATCTGCAGAGTAAATCTACATTTCTGCAGATATGCTGTGACAAATATACTTTCTACCACCTTCTCATTAAAATACTCAGAAAGTCTCATAGCAATACAAAAGCTAGTGTCAGCTTTCTAAATAAAAAAAGAAGAGACTCAAGGCTTGGCATAATTTATATATTTATATTTATATATTATATATTTACATATAATATATATCCTATTTATATATTATTTATATATATATACACAAGGCATGGCAAGGTTTGGCATAATTTATAAAACTTCACCATTGCTGGTTTTTGTTCTCAGTATATCCTTCAAATTCTGGCAGAATTTGACCTTCTGTTTTGGTGGCTTTTGTAGCCAAAGCAGGAAATCATACAGGAGATTCTAGAATAAGAGTGAGGGAGTAGTAAACCTGATATGCAGAAAGGCTCAAGGAGACTTGCCTTTCTAAACCTTGGTGCTATATGGAAGGAAAATTCAAACCATACTTAAATGTTTATAGACACGAACTTACCCTCATGCTAGTGGGAGGACCCAGTTCGCAAAGCTGGTGTGATCTAAAATACCTTAGCAAATAATTTTTTTAAAGATTATTTATTTATTTATTTTAGAGAGACCCTGAGAAGATGTACTCCCTGGTCCCAAAAGAAGGGATCAGAAAACTTATTAGGTTTATAGAAGATTTTGCTGTTGATGGATGGTGAGTACCTGAAAGGACAGTGGGCAGGTTTTGTAAATGGGGGAGTGATAGGAACTAGGAAGAGCATAGAGGATGTATGGCGCCATCTGGAAAATAGAAGGAAGGAGATACAGGATTGGGGGAGGTGGTGACCTGGGAATCTCCTTTTGTGGCAAATAGATAATGGAAAGAAAGGCATAGTGGAACTCATACTGGTGATCTTAAGGCAAATAAGGAGACCATGAGAGAGGGATTCAGCAGTAGAGGACAGTAACCAAGAACCGTTTTTTTTACTTCTGTAGAGGGTGGTACGGAAGCCGGTCTAGAGGTGGTCTTATTCTGACAGCCTAGAATTCTTTGCTGACCTGGCAGATGGGGGCTGAGAGGTCTAAGGAGTATGGTAGATTTTTTGAGTATTTAAATGCTAAGGCCTCGCTCTTAACACATGTTAGGGGTTGATAATGATCTTCAAGCACGAGAGGCTTGCTCTTGACTCTAATTTTAGGATATGATACTAAGTGAACAAAAGCAGAATATAAAACAATACTTTAAACCTGACTCCAGTTTTATTTCTAAGACTGAAGACAGATGCATACAAATGCATGTTCATTGAGAAATGGAATAGGAACATAGACATCAAAATATTAAAAATTATATTGCTGTTGTCAGATTATAGGTGATGTTTATAGTCCTATTTGCTATCTCTTAGATTTCCTAAAGTAAGCACCCATAATCATAAGAAAGCCTTTTATGTCAGAAAAAAAATGTTATTTAAAATGAATACATTTCTGGTTATAAGGTCCTGTATTTAACAAATGCTTGCTGAACTGATGATTATTTTGAATATTTGTTATGGTTGTTGCTTAATTCTTGAGAAGCCAGGCTTTATATTTCTCACTAACAAAGACAACTTCTTTTTTTAAAGATTTTATTTATTTATTTGACAGAGAGAGAGATCACAAGTAGGCAGGGAGTCAGGCAGAGAGAGAGGGGGGAGCAGGGAACCCGCTGAGCAGAGAGCCCAATGCGGGACTTGATTCCAGAACTCTGGGATCACAACCTGAGCCGAAGGCAGAGGCTTTAACCCACTGAGCCATCCAGGCACCCCAATAATGATAACTTTTAAACATTAAAAAATCAAAATGTTACTAATAACAAAGAATGGGTGTTCTCACAGCTGATTTTCAGTTAAAGTTTTATAATATATAATTTAAACAGAAGAGAGTAATTTTATATTTACTTGAGTGGTTTAAATAATTACATGGAGACCAGGCAAGTATTCATGCCTCTGCTAGATAAACACACACTATTAGAAAGCAGTGACTATGATTTAAGGAAAGTCCACAAGTCAGTGTTAGGGAATTTAAATCAGCATTTCAACAATTGAGAAGGATTTAATGTAAAACAGAGAGCCTTTCTGAAATAAGCAATCAAAATAATTCATTAAAGCAGTAATTACTGGTAGGGTTGGATTTTGCTCTACTTGATACAAAATCGGTAAATATTGTTGAAATGACACCTCACTTTAGGTAGTTTAACTTTATTGCTGAGGGGAGAAAAGTGGTTCAGTATCACTCTGGATTTTCTCCCCCTCAGCCCCCTGGAATGCAAAAGGGAGAAATCAATCAAATGAATAACTGACAAGACCATAAATGTGGGCCAAATTATTATTTCAGTCTATAATATAAACAGGACCAACTAAACTTGCTAAACAGGATCAAATTTTGAAAGTATCAAAGATGAATCAAATGAGTTTACAGGTGCTATAGTTTCACATGACTTCATGCATTTAAAAACAAAATTTTTATGGAATACGGGCAATGAACAAATGGATGTCATATTTGCTTTTCTATCTTTTGCTCCTGCTTTTACCTCCTCCTCCGTCCATGCCACACTTCCCAGTTAGGTTTTTCCTGAGAAAAGTAAGATTTGTATGTTTGAAAGAAAGCAATTTCCCATTACTTATGCTTTTGACCTTGCTTTCCCCTCTTGGGAAGCTTTTATATCTCCCTTTGCCTGCATCATTTTTTAAGATTCATTTTCTTCCTTTGTTTGGCTGTACTTATCTGAGATAGTAATCACTCTAAAGTTTTTATTCAGTCTTGTGTGTCTGTGTGTGTGTGTAATTTGTTTTCTGCCTTATGAAATCCTCAAAGACAGCAAGTGTCATTGACACGTTTAGTGTCTAGGTATAGTTTGAGACTAGAAGCAGGTTTGGAAGAGTTAGAAGCCTGTGGGACAGTTTATAGCAGCAATGGCCACGGTCACCAAACTGTGGAAAGAACCAAGATGCCCTTCAACGGATGAATGGATAAGGAAGATGTGGTCCATTTACACAATGGAGTATTATGCCTCCATCAGAAAGGATGAATACCCAACTTTTGTAGCAACATGGATGGGACTGGAAGAGATTATGCTGAGCGAAATAAGTCAAGCAGAGAGAGTCAAGTATCATACGGTTTCACTTATTTGTGGAGCATAGCAAAGAACATGGAGGACATGGGGAGATGGAGAGGAGAAGGGAGTTGAGGGAAATTGGAAGGGAGATGAACCATGAGAGACTATGGACTCTGAAAAACAACCAGAGGGTTTTGAAGGGGCGGGGGTTGGGAGGTTGGGGAACCAGGTGGAGGGTAATAGAGAGGGCATGTATTGCATGGAGCACTGGGTGTGGTGCAAAAACAATGAATACTGTTACGCTGAAAATAAATAAATTAAAAAAAAAAGAAGCCTGTGGGACATATAATCTTGATAATCTACTACTACTACTATTTTTAGTTACAAAATGAAGTGAGAGGTAAGTTTTGGAAATCTGACAGTGAAAGTTCAGGTGCCTTAGAGTCTAAACAAAACCTTTGCAAGAGTGATACCTGTTGAAATGTTACAGATGTATGCTATGGTATTTATTCACATCTTTCATTCATTATTTTCCCCCTAGTTGGAAGCCTGACTGAATTACCACTTGAAACTTTGACACTGTGGCAGTGCCCCATATATTCATTAATATGTATCGTGTTTGAGGTTTAGGTATATCTGTCTAGAGTTTGGGTGAGATGTGTCTTTGAGACCTGAGACCCAAGGTCCCAAACTCCAAGTATAAAAACAAAACTGATATTAAGTTGCATTTTCTAAAGTAATATCAGACTTACAAAGTGATAGGATGGATTACAATGCATTGCACTTTGACTTAGGGTTTAAACAGGAAGCTGGAACTCTGAACAAGTGTCCATATTAGAGGTTTTTAATCGAAGGGAAGAAGGTCAAGGGATGTGAGTTTGGGACTTGGATCAAACAGAGAGAAATAACTTTTAGTGAAGAAATCAGATGGAAAGAGGTTGAAACTAAGAGTGTAGATAATCATTTAGGTCAAGCAATTGGCTTAGTTTCAAGGACCAAGAATCAGGAAAAGGAACATAAACTCAGGAATCTAAAGGAACTGGGAGCACATCTTAGGTGTACAGTGGCAGGAACACAACTCCTGGGAAATGATTGAGTTAAAAAAGAAATATTAAAGTGGGCATAACCCTTGGCTTAGGAGAGTGACTAGGCCCAAAGGAATAAGCAGAGCACAGGGAGGATATTAAGAGCTGAGAAATGTAGTATTTAGGGAGTGGTGCTGACTAGTTTAATTACTAATTACTAGAAATGAAAAAAATAAGCATAATTTTTAACAAAGGTCTGAGTCAACATGAGGATCATCACATAACTATTTTTAAGTCCAGATTTATGGTCAGAGGACTCCTGGGGGATAACTTCCTCTAGTTTTGATTCACATTGAAGATCTGTCGATAATCACCATTTTCATTTCATTTCAATAACGACTGGGTAGGCAGTCAACTTTGGCTACATGATAGAACTGCAAAATCTTCCTTGCTCTCTAAGAAGCTTATGCTAATGAAAATAAATTCATAAGCAATCATTTGGAATCTTCCTTTAAATCCATCTTTCAAGACTTGTACAATAAGGTAGATTAGGAGTAATAACAAAAACTATCACTTTTCCTCATGTAATAATTGTGAGATCTCTGGTTAGCACTCATTCTCCATCCTCTTAAAACTAAAATTTTGTTTTTTTGATAACCACATTCCCAATATGAGGAGAAAGATAAGCAGTCACTTCGCTTGCACTGATGAGGTCATAATTTACCCATTCATATAACAAACAATGAGCTGTCTCCTCAGGTGTAGGTAGAAACATTGATAGGACACGTTCCTTTCCTCAGATTGCACACACACTAGTGAAGGGAATCATGAAAAAAGAATTACAATCCATGAAGGGTATGGACAAATGAAAAAAGGCATGCAAGTTCTATCATAGCCTGAATGAAAGGTATATACATTTATCCTTAGGATGAAGAGAACTTCTGAGATGACTCTTAAATAATGAGAAGCAATAACTAAATGAAATGAAGAAATGACAATAGCATGAACAAGACCGTGAGGTAAGCCGCCATGCTGTGTGCAGAGAAGTGTAAGCAAATTTGTGTTGCTGGACTATCAAATACAAAGTATTTAATGTGGAAAATGAGACTGTGAGACAGCAGAATTTGGAAGCCAGATCACGTAGATACATATGTCCCCTGTCAAGGAGTCAAGAGTCCCCTGGTCCCTATCCTGAAGTGCATAAAAATAAAAATATGTTTAAGAAATAGGGAGTGTTTTAAGAGTAGGCTCTGGGTGATGGATTTAACATTTGACAGGAAGAGTCCTGGAATCAGGGCTATCAATTAGGATCATGATGATGCAGTTATCCAGTCTCTAGATCATGAAGGTCCAAATCTGTGGATTAAAGCCCTGGCTGCACATTAGAATCATCTGAGAGCTCTAAAAATTATCAATACCTGGGTTCCATCCCAAGAAATTCTGCTGTAAGTGAACTGGGGTGATGCCAGGTATCAAAAGCTTTAAAAGTTTCCCCAAGTGATGCTAATATGTACCCCAGGCAGCAATTAGGGGATTAGGAAGAGGAGAAGATGAGTTCATGTGAAATTTAAAAGATAAAATGTAGTCAGTATTTGTATATGCAGGATAAGAATAATACAGCATTAAGAATGGTTCTCTACTTTCCTTCTTGGCTTCTAGGATGATGGAAGCACTATAAACTCTGCTAGGTAAGACAGGTGAAAGAAAAAGTTTTCAAGAAACATGAGTAGATTGGTTTTGACTGTGTATAGTTTGGAGTACCAAGATAATCTAGGACACAAAATTTAAACTTGAAGACCAGAGTGGAGTTATTTATTTGAAATATTTTCAAATTCATCAGACTCTGCCTCACACAACAGATCTGTGAGGTATATAGGACAAGTAAGTTTACATAATAATCAATTTTACTTTTTAGAGAAGTTTTTGGTTCTCAGCAAAGTTGAGCAGAGAAGTACAAAGGGTTCTTACGTACTCCTGTCCCTATAGGTGTACTACTTTCCCCACTATTGACACCTCTCACCACAGTGGTACATTTGTTACAATTGATGAAACTACAGTGATACAATGTTCTCACTCAAAGTCCATAGTTTTATATTGGGGTTCACTCCAGGGGGTGAACGTTCCATGATTTTTGATGAATGTATAATGACATCTATCCAGCATTGTAGTATCATACAAGGTAGTTTCACTGCCTGAAAAATCCCCGTGTTCTGCTTGGTTTTCCCTCCCTTCCCCTAGCGTCTGGCAATCTGAGACAATGTTTTACAATACTGTCTCCACAGTTTTACCTTTCCCAAAATGTCATATACTGGGAGTCACTATGGGCATAGCTTTCAGACTGTCATCTTTCATTTAGTAACACGCATTTAAGTTTCTTTTATGTGCTTAATGGCTTGATAGCTCCTTTTTAAAATGCTAAATAATATTTCATTGTTTAGATATAGTTTACCCATTTGTCTACTGGAGGATATCTTGGTTGCTTCCAAGATTTGGCAATTATGAATAAAGCTGACATAAACATTTGTGTGCAGGTTTTTGTGTGAACATAACTTTTCAACTCATTTGGGTAAATACCAAGGAGCGTGATTGCTGGATCGTAGTAAGAATATGTTTAATTTTCTAAGAAACTGCCAAACTGCCTGCCAGAATTGTTGTATAGTCTTACATTCTCACTAGCAACGAATGAGGTCTCCTGTTGCTCCACATTTTTGTCAGCATTTAATCTTCTCAGTATTCTGGATTTTGGCCACTCTAATAGATGTATAATGGTATCTTATTATTTTAATTTGCAATTCCCTGATGCCATATGATGTGCTGCATATTTTCATATGTTTATTTACCACCTGTGTAACCTCTTCAATGAGATATCTGTGAAGTTCTTTGGCACATTTCTTAATCAGTTTGTTTTATACTGGGTTTTGTCCATATTTTGGATGACAGTCCTTTATCAGATGTGTCTTTTGCAAATACTTTTTTTTTCTCTCCTGGGCTTTTCTTCTTATTCTATAATAATATATATTTAAAATAAATAAAATACACTCTAAATAGCACTTTCTGTTTCTCTTCCTTCTCCTTTTTCTTTCCTCTTCTAGCATATTTATTGTTACCTGCACAGTTCATCTGGAGGATCATGCAGTCAAATTCTACACAGTATCAATGATCAGTAAATAAACATGATGATCATAACTGAATGTTGTGGGAATATTTATGAGTATTATTAATAAGAATTTACCTAAGTTAGTAACTATAATAAAATGTGTCATTACCGTCTTGTTTGCTAATGTTAATTTCCCAGCAGAGAACAAGAAAGAACACAGCACAGCTATAATGCCGAAGAAAATGTCATAATGTTGTGGCCTCAAGTGTTGTCATTTGGTTGTAAAAAACCGAAGAAATCAGAGCTGTTTTGTGGGACCTCCTGAAAGGTGAAAATGTATTTCAGGATAAAGAAACAATAAACAGGCTTTATGGTAAGTGACCATTATCTTCCTCAATCTATGTGGGCACTCTTCTCATTTCCAAATGAAGAAAAGTAAGTTTTGGCCTAGACATGACTGCCCATGATGGTAGAAAGTACACAAAACATGGCACTTATTGGGTAGCTATAAATCATCCCAGCTGAGGAAACTAAATTATCATGAATCAAAATGCAATTTAGGAACAAAGAGCTCCAGATAGTAGAATGCAACGACTGTACTTGTATTACTTTGGTATTGATGTGTTTGGAATTTGTTGTGAAAAATAATGGGGACCATAGTAAGAAATACAAATTTAAACATTGGTTTGTAAATAATTCCACAGGGCTTCAGAGTTTTAAGAAGGTAACTGAAAGTAAGTATGTAGGGAAAAACAAGGGTTTGATAGAGTAGTCCTATGCTTCTTATCCATTCCTATTAGCCAGAATATACTCTGATTACATAAGTACTTTAAAAAATGTTCTGCAACTAAAAGACAATTGGAAACCACTAACGTAAAGAATTTTGAAGGAATTGGCTTTTTCACCTGATGACCTTTTAGTTTCATTGCTTATAATCATCATTAATCATCTTAAAATCATATCTCAACATTACTGAAGAGAATAAATTAGAACTACCATTTCAATAATAACTTACATCTTTCTTCTTCAACTGCTCAAAAGTAGAGTCTATATAATGTACATGCACTTACATAGTTGGAAAGTAATTATTTTTTCAAAAGCAATTTATTAACATTTCAAGTAGGTGTGGTGCAATTTTGAGTTAGTCATTTTTAATCCCATAGAGCTTTCGTTATAACACACACTTGGTATCTTATTTGTATGAGTTTCTTACTATAAGAATTATCACTTAGATATCTTGTCAATAAATATTAGACTCAGTTACCTCTTGGAATATGTTATCTTAATTGATATTAAACAAGCTATTAAAATCTAGAGTTTTTTGGGAGAGTTTGTCATTATGATAGTAATTTTTCCAACTTCAGTAAATGTTAAGTCATCATGATCTATCTGGATTGGTTAGATAAGAGGCAGTTCTTTGATCTTGAGAATGTGCTTTCCTTTTTCTGTGATTGAACATATTCTTTTACATAAAAAAACAAAACAAAAAAAATAATGGTTTAAGTCCTGGTTCATTCAAGGGTGATCAATTTTAAAACATTGGCTCATGATAGACTAGTTATAACTTATTTGTACACTAGATGACCTTTTATTTGGATTGGGGATTATAATTTGCAAGTGATGAGAAACCTTGTGTCTATGATCCAAGTCAATCTTTTCTTACATATAGCTACCAAAGAAACTGAACTTGTAAGTTATGTAACTGTGGGTGTTCATAAAAGTAGAGGAAAGATAGCTGGGAGTCTTAAGGAATATTTAATCAGATGGTTTAGATCAGGAGAATTACCCACATTATACTACAGAGCAAACCTGTTTAGCTACTTAATTATTCATGACAGCCATTGTCTCTGAGACAAGCTAGGTAGCTGGACTCATTTTTAACATGTAACTTATTTTCTATGCTCCATACAAGCCACGATTTTTCTGTTTTGAAAAAACAGAAAAGAGCAGAGGTTTATAGTTTTCCAGGAAACTTAGGTGCATTTGGTCCCTTTGACCGAATAGCATAGAATGCTTTGGATGTTTGGATAGGTTACTACTGTGGATGGCCACATGCAATAGTACGGTTTTGGTTATCTTTCAAGCTTATAATACTATTACCTCTATTTATCACAAGTAACTCATGGTAGCCATACAATGATATGGCTCCCAGGCACTGATGATTAGATTGAATTGGACATGGCACAATGGACGCCAACCAGATTTTGTTTGAGGAATTTTGGAATTGGGAATGAGATAGCAAATAACTTTTGTTTACAGACACCATTTAACAGTTAACATCAGGAGCTGTGATCAGACCATAATATTCTATATGGACAAAGAATGAAAAAGAAGGATGTAGCTATGCAAAGAGAAGCATCATGAATAGAAATAAAGTCCTGATAGTTTGCATTTCTCAGTTCTAGACACTATGTGAGGCTCATCTGCAGTCCTGTTTAGGTTCCTCTCCTCCGTTTCATCACAGTATCTCTCTCTCTCTCTCTTTTTTTTTCTTAAGGAAGCTTGAGTTGTTTCTGTCACTTACAACTAAGATATCTCACTGAGTAATAATAGAATTCATTAATGAGGGCAATCAGTATGAAAACACCTGTAAGTAACATGGTATATGTCCAACATATTTAATTAAATCTGATCTAAAATGTTATGATCTTTATAACTTTTGGCTTTAGAGGGTAACCTTTATCTGACTTTGTCTTCATATTTTGGGGATCTTTTACTCTAGCCACTCAAGCACTTTCTGTGATATTTAAGATGCACTCCAAATCTAAGATTACATGAAATCATTTGCTTTATTTCATAGGACAAAATATTGAGGCATTATCTTTGGAGAAACAAAGTAATAAGTCATGTTACATCTAATGAATTGTTATTGAATTTGTACAGGCAAATCAAAGACCTCCTTTTCAACATAATTGCTGATCTTAACCGTTATGTTAGCTTGTCATTGATATCTTAATCTTACTGACAAAACTGTAAAAGTGCAAAGCATTATGTCAGTTTTGTGTTGAATTACTAAATGTGTAAAATCTAAAAGAAGTAGACACTGTTGACTAGGAGTAATGTTTATTTATTTTTATTCCTGCACATGGCTACTTAAACATTTGAAATTTGTATGAAACCTTGTTTATTTTTTGATTTGTACCTTTATGACCTACTGCTCTCTGGAAGTGTCAGTTTTTGTGTGTATGTGCAATATATTTAATTTGTTATTTTATTGTTTTGGATTCATATAAAGTGGAGAAAACAGGTTTGGATCTGTTTGATCAATTCCTTCAGGTGATAGTCTCCTTTAATTGCAGTATTGATTGCAGCAGGTGTAATGGGACCTGTGACTTCATATGATACCATGTCAGCCTTCAGAGGAAACAAAAGCTTTGGAAGCAAGTGGTTCAGGTTACTATTTATCTCATGACCCTATGAAAGTTGACATGTGTCATTAATAGTGACATGCCAGAGATTCAGATTTCTTTGGCATAGCTTCTGCAAGTTAAGACAGTTCTCTGAATTTTATAGTCTTGAAATATTTCCATGAATGTTACCCATGAGAATGTTAGCATTTCTTGAGTTCAGCAAGGTCAGATGAAAAGCAATTTTTCCCCCTTTCTCTGGTTTCTGGTTGGCCTTTTAGTTTTAGATAACAATGAGTGGAAGAATTGTGAAATTCTAGGAGCTCTAGGAGCTTAGTAAGGCGAATAAGTCATTGATACAAATAGTGGCAACTGTATCATAACTGAGACTAAAGTAGTATGGAAAAGTCATTTTGGAAAGTGGTATGGGAGGCTGGTAGACTTGTCTCAGACACTTTTCAGCTACTTTCTCACTGGTGATTTGGGCAATAAATATTATCGATATAACCTTCATTTTCTTCATCTGAAATTTATGAGAGTAATAATAATGTTCACTTAATTGGGATGTTTGTTAGGAGAAAATGAGATAGTACATATTTCTAGATAATCATAAGTGCTCAAAAATATAAATTAAATGTAATGCCCGCAGTAGAGGAAGGAGAAGTTACTTCTATCTAGTATATTCAAAGAAAAAGCCAAGGAAGAGAGAACAAAACTATAAGTAGGTTTCAAAGACTAAGATGATGCTTCTTAAGTGATGGATATCAGAGGTGAAAGTGTGCCATATAACCTCAGGAAAGTAAGTAAACTAGTTTGAGAGATATTTAAGGTTTACATGTTTCAGTGAGTCTTAAACTTTCAAACCAAAATATTTATCAGGGCACAGGAAACATCTGTCCCTAGGGAAGGTAACACCACCACCAACAACGCATTTTCCAATCCCGCATAGTTGGAAAAATGTATCAATGTTTGGAATTGACTTGGCTCTATACTTTACATTCACTGTCTCAGTTTATTGCCAAAATAACTTTTGGAGAGTGCATGAATCTCATTGCATGAGATAAGAAAATTGAGGCCCACAGTGAGGCCCACAGTTAGTGAATTAGTAGGTGGTGGAACTGGGACTTGAAAATATGACTGCAAGCCCTCTTTCTAAACCATTCTGTATATTGCTTCCAGAGACTTGATCCTGGGTGTTCAAATTTTTGGAAGTATCTTGTTTTACTATTGTTATTTTTTAAACCAAGAAAATGTTGAATCCAGCCTAATAATATATACATTTATTTTGATATAATGTTTTAAAATGCAAATGTTTGCATCTATTTAGTAGGTTAATAGTATAACACAGACTGTCAATTTCTGAAGATCTGACCATTTTCAAGTGTCTCCTTTCAAGGATATTAGGATATAACCTAATAAGAGCTTCAAGCTATTTTTAGTCTGCTTGTTTGATGGTGTTTTCACTATATAATTCCTAGCAAAGACTTTTGCTGCTTTGTTTACAAAATGAAATAAAATATCTAATGTTCTTTCTTCAATATTTGCATGATTAATTTTAAAATTTGCTATAATATTAATAATTTTATGCAGTTACTAATTAAGGTTGTATGATAACAGAATAGCTTTGTATAAGGCTTTCTTAAGTTTTATAGTTTTTTTCAGTTGATGATTTATAGTTGAATACTTGTCATGAGGAATCATGAATTTCCTCTGAAGGAAACTTATAAATGGATTCCTAAACTTCGAATTTAGAGTCAAGTGTAGAGTCATTGAAATATATCTTCCATGAAATTAATAAAGAATAATTTTAAAGAAGTTGTAAATATCTATATCATATAGACTTATTTTCTAATTAATGTTATTCACCACATTAAAGTATTGTATTTTAGTTGAAATAATTATATTAATTTGTGTGATATATACTTACTACTCCCAAATTATCTTGTTTATACTTTAATGATGAAGACCAAATACTAGTTTGAATCAATTATGCCTAATATCTTGATTAGCAGCTTATCTCTGGGAAAGGAATAACAAAGTTTGCAAGACTTATGAAATTCAGGCATACCTGAAAACCACAAAAAGCTTTCATTTCTTGATAGCCAAAGATGAATGGAAATTAAACTTTACCTAGTAACTCAGAGCAAACAAAGCACATATCTAAATAACACTAATTCTGGTTCTGATTTTAAGTAAGAGCTTGAATATACAGAACTTTAACTCTTGAATTATGGAACTGGATGTCCCTAGGAAAGTGAATTAGGATTACATTTACATGGAACATTTTATAGTAAAGGTGTAGGAAACCAGCAGAAAAGAGAAACAAAAATAATTTAAGAAATCATCATGCCTACATACAAACTTTATCCATCTGACATGTGACCTCAAATTTGTCTTTTTTACTAGGAAAATAAGATTGCTATAATCGTTACAAGTACTTAGACTGGATACTTGCTTAAAGACAATACCCCAAAGTGGCGCCTGGGTGGCTCAGTGGATTAAGCTGCTGCCTTCGGCTCAGGTCATGATCTCAGGGTCCTGGGATCGAGCCCTGCATCGGGCTCTCTGCTCCGCAGGGAGACTGCTTCCTCCTCTCTCTCTGCCTGCCTCTCTGCCTACTTGTGATCTCTCTCTGTCAAATAAATAAATAAAATCTTTAAAAAAAAAAAAAAGACAATACCCCAAAACACGACTGACTGATTGATTGACTGATTCCTTTTTTTAAATTTAAATTTTTATTTATTTAATATTTTTGTCTTTTGATCTTTCCTTTAAGACAGAGAATACTTTAAACCCACGAAATAAATGGACAGCTTGGGTCTGAAATAAAGCATCATATTTTCAAACACAGGTCAGTAATTGTATGCGAGAGTATATACACTGCTATATACAAATGAACAGATCAGAGCACAGCTTATCAATGCTTTTAAGACAGATTAAACTTCCCTGTAAAAGCAGCACCTTTGTGACATTTTTAACTTTTGTATTCCTCTCCTTCTTCTTTCTCCTCTCCTCCTTCTTTACCCTTTACTTCAACAGAAACCACACCAACCTCCTCATAATCCTTCTCAAGGGCCTCAGAAAACTCTCCTTTCTCCATGCCCTCACCCACATACCAGTGAACAAAGGCATGGTTGGCAGGCATCAGGTCAAATTTGTGGTGCAGGTGAGCCCAGGTCTCACCACTGGCTGTGGTGTTGCTCAACATGCCCAGGCCTCGCCTTACTTCGTCCAGTTCTCCATCAGGTGGTACAGTGGGAGGCTCGTGATTGGTGCCAACTTTGAAGCCAGTGATACCCCAGTCCACAAACTGGATTATATGCTTGGTCTTAATGGTGGTAATGGCAGCATTAACATCTTTGGGAACCATGTCACCATGGACCAACAGGCAGCAGCCATGTATTTACCATGGCGAGGGGCATGTTTTACCACCTGGTTGGCTGGCTCAAAGCATGCATTGATGATCACTGTTACAGAAGGTATAGATGGCAGGCTTTCTCAGCAGAGATGACAGGAGCATGTATGGCCAGAGGGAAGTGGATATGAGGATAGGGCACCAGGTTTGTCTGGAATTCTGTCAGATCAACATTCAAGGCTCCATCAAATCTGAGGGAAGCGGTGATGGAAGACACAATTTAGCTAATAATGTGGTTAAGGTTAGTGTTATGTTGGATGTTCAATATAGAGGTTTCTACTACAGATGACCTCATTGTTTAGCATGAAGACAAAATCAGGGTGCTCCAGAATGGTATGGGAAGTGAAGATGGAGTTGTAGGGCTCAAATATAGCTGTGGAAACCTGGGGGGCTAGGTTAATGGAAAATTCCAGCTTGGACTTCTTACCAGAAGGTCATTCTATCAACAGGGAGGTGAACCTAGAACCAGTTCCCCCTCCAAAGCTGTGGAAAACCAAGAACCCTGAAGACTTGTGCACTGGTCAGACAGTTTCCAAATTCAGTTCAAGATGAGGTCAATGATCCTCTTGTCAAGGGTGTAATGCCTTTGGTCAGTTATTGGCAGCATCTTCCTTGCCTGTGTTAGACTGTTCAGGGTGGGAAAGCTGGCAGTAGGTGCCAGTGCAAACTCCATCAATGACCATGGGTGCTGGGTCTACAAATAGTGGGCACATGCTTGCCAACAGCCATCACACTGAAGAAGGTGTTGAATGAGTCATCTCCTCCCCCAGTAGTCTTGTCACTTGGCATTTGACCATTAGGCTGGATGCCATGGTCCAGGCAATAGAGCTCCCAGAACGTATTGCCAGTCTGAGCAGCCTGGCCAACATGGATGGAGATATAGTCAAGCATGGTTGCTGCTTTGTGGCTGCTGTGCAGATAGTGGAGAGAAAGTGGTGAGGTTGTTGCTTCTAACAGTGAGACTCTTAGGCAGTCGATGTAAGAGAGCCTGCCAAAATATGATTTGATTAAAAATGAAATGTGAAATTTTTATTTTTAAAAAATATGTTCTCTATGTGAAAAGAGTAAACAACCTGATGGATCAATAATTTTTGATAAGGTACTTTCAGTTCTGTGAAACATGAGGAGGTTTTTAAAAATGGTCTCTGTTCTTGAGGAGTTCAAGTTTAGTAACATATAAAAAATGTAAGTAATTAAAGCATATTATCATATTTATTACCTTCTACATATTAGTACAGCGGAATGAGTAGTGAGGTTTATTTTAGACCAGTAAGGTTTCACAGAGACAGAGCTGATATATAAATAAATGAAATATAATGAAATCTTCACTAATGAATACAACATGTACAAAACAACATGTACTAGAGTGTGGAGAAACAAAGTAATGTGTTCAGAAGCTGTGAATTTGGCATTTTCAGAAATAAGGAGGGAAGGATTTGATGGATGGGTATGAGACTACAGAGCAAGCATATCAGGAGATGAGTAGTAAGTTGTGAAATACTTGGAGTTATTTTTTTTTCTTCCTCAGGGAAAATAGCTTAGAAAATTTTGGGTCAGCTACTCAAGATAGGATAGTTCACACTACTAGTGTAAAAGAAAATCCACTAGCATTAATCCAGGTGACAGGGAAAAAACTTAAACGGTTATTTTCATAGTTTAAATGGTAAATTTAATAATACCTAACCTAAGAGAGGTAGTAAAGATAAAGTAGGACAGACTAAAAGCCATTTCAATATGACTTAATGATTAAATTAATACATACATATAGTGAGAATGGGAGAGTCAAATTAACTTCCAGGAATGTAGCTTTGGGGAGGAAAAGGATAATAGATTCAATTTGGGCATGTTGAATTTGAAGTTCCCATGGAGCACACAGGTTATATATGTATATTCAGTAGAAAATCATATAAACATGCTATGACCTTGGAGAAAAGGACAGGGCCATAATAGTACATTGGTGGGTATCTCATTCAGGTTCCCAAGAGGAAAATTATGAGCACTCAGTAATAACTATAATAATTCTGGGAGGGTATATTTACAAAGAGATGGATTATAAAAGTATGGACAAGTTAAAAGGAAACCAAAAGAATATTGAAGGAAACTTACTAACAACAATAAAACTATTACATTTTCTAAACCTAAACAATGAGAGAGGGTAAAGGTCACCTAAAGCTATACATAAATACATACAAGAATGCAGGTGGCCAGGAAAGAAACAGTGTCCATCTGTTGAGGGACACAACCAGCTTGAGAGGAGACTTCAGAGGAGGGGAATAAATAACCTGACCTGACTCTCTTCCTTCTCTCTGAACTTATACTATTGATCCCCATTGGCCAAACCTGGTCAAAGGAAGCCAGAGTGCCCAGGAGCTCATTGATACAGGACTTAAAGGTTTGCTTCTTAGGGCACAAGCAAAGTGAGAGGGCTAGGAGTTATTCTGGAAGAAGCAGTAAAAGATATCCATCACAGAAGCACCAAGGGTTGCCTGCTTCAGGCAGAGTGTGCCAAACAAGACAAGAGAGAGTCTCTGAGGGGAAAAAAACAAAAAAAGAATGGGCATCATCAGCACTAGACAAGAAAATAAGAAGGAATTGATACAGTGGTTGTTCTAGGATTTCCTGATGATATGCCACTCATGGAAAGCCAAATTGATCATAATATAGAATATGGAGAGATGACGAAACAAAAAAAAAAAAAAAATAAGGCCAGGAGAGTATATGTTGGATATTGTAGGTGGTGATCTTAACAGCAACAGTTTTAGTGGAGTGTTGTGAAAACAGTCATAGAGGAATGGATTAAGGAATAAAAGGAAGTAAGGAAGTTAAAGCAGTAAATATAGACTCCTTTTTAAAGGTCTGTGAATTAAGGAAGAAGGATGGCTAGAGGGGGAGTCAAATGTGAGTTCCTTGAAGAAATGTTCAAAGGATGTAAGATTTATCTAATATTTTAATGCTATAATTTTAGACTCAGGAATATAAGGATTATACTTTAGGAAGGTAGCAACATCCATATTAAACAAGGCCATTATAACCCTCAGCAGGAAATAAATAATTACAATATGCATCTCTTTCTCTTGGTTCTCAAACTATTGTGCTAGAATCTGGACCAGACAGTATGTGAAATATTAATTGAAGGTGCTCTCAACCTGGTTTTCTAGGCCATATGTTGGCCCTTACTGACCATGGTGTTAGAGATGCATTTATGTGGGGATAGTCTCCTTTGGAGAAAAGAGAATCCCCAGATCTTTTAAAGAACTAGGTTACCACTGACACCATTGAGTACAGTACAGTTGTAGAGATTTTAATAGAGCAGGTTTCTATCTTCCTTCTTCAACTCATACTATGTATATACAAAATACATTTATACTAATGGATATAGTCAGTGTTGAGCAGTGGTTCTCTGTGGAGAGTGGTTTTGCCTCCCTCAGGGGACATTTGGCAATGTCTGGAGATGCTTGGTTGTCACAACTGGGGATGGAGTATTATCATCTAGTGGGCAAAAGCCATGAGTGCTGCTAAGCATCCTATAATGCACAGGACACCCACACCTACAATGAAGATTTATGCAGCCCAAAACGTTAATAGTGGGGATGCTGAAAAATCCTGGTGTTTGGTTCTGGAGAAGGAGAAGAAAGTGCAAGAGACATGTATCCTGCTCCCACTCAGTGATTCCTCAAAAGGAAGGAGATTTGACAGAGTTCCTCATGAAATTGTAGGGTTTAGGACTAGAAGAAACTGGGGTTCTGAATTATAACTGAATTTGAGAATATCAACCCACAAATATGTCCTACCACACTGAAACTTGGATGAGGGAGCAAGAAATATGGCCACACAATGAGGCGGTCTGGACACAGGAAGGGATTCAGATCATCCTCTGATTTACATCTCCACTAGAAGAGAATGGAAGTGATCCAGAAATTCCCGTAGATCCAGGGAGGCTGAGAGTAAGGGTCTTGTGCTTTCCAGTAACAAAATACAACATAGAGAATTTCACCAAAAGGTTCCATGAGGTAAGTAGTGGAAATCCATTAGTTGAACGTGTGGGAAGTGGAGAGGACTATGCTCTTATAGGGAGCAACAAACCTAGGGGTTCCTCTCTGCTGGAAATGATCATCTCAGATCTGACAGCTGCATGGCACCAAAGACTATTCTGCCATAAACAGTTCATTTCCCATCCTAGCTATATGTCCCTAGGGAGCTGAGTGAGCTTCTGGGAGCAAGCAGTTCAGGGCCCAAGTGAGACAATTAAGATGGCCTTGTGAACACCTGGACATAGAAGTTAAACAGGATGGTAACTGCTTTAAACAAGCCAAAGCCAGAGAGTGAAAGACTCAAGTGGACTCCATAAAGATTTCTGCATGAAGTGGGAGATCAGAATCTTGGGGTTTGTTGAAGTTCAGTTTTAAAGCATCTTAATTATATTGACATATTGCTGGTATTTCAGCTCCATTACACATTTAAAAATTAATATTGGTTGTTCAACTACAATAGTCCTCTTATTTAAGAATTGACTCTTCTGCCCCATGCCTCTTTTTTTTTTTAAAAACAGGAATCAAGATTATCTATGAAAGTATTTTACATTTAAATTGTGCTTATGCTGATTTTAGAGATATTTTTCTTGTACATATCATAATTTCCTATCACAACAAATGAAGTGATTCAACTGTTTTATGATTATTTCTTGACAGTTAGCTATGATAGAATCCATGGATTTTTTATAATACTATAAAACCAGTATTTTATTTAAAGAAAATTATCAGGGCACCTGGGTGACTCAGTGGGTTAAGCCTCTGCCTTCGGCTCAGGTCGTGGTCTCGGGGTCCTGTGATAGAGCCCCGCATTAAGCTCTCTGCTCAGTGGGGAGCCTGCTTCTCCCTCTCTCTCTGCCTGCCTCTCTGTCTACTTGTGATCTCTCTCCCTCTGTCAAATAAATAAATAAAATCTTTAAAAAAAGAAGAAAAAATCATCAGAGGGCTGCCTGGGTGGCTCAGTCAGTTAAGCAACTGACTCTTGGTTTTGGTGCAGGTTATGATGGATGGAGTCCCACATGGGCTGGGTGCTCAGCAGGGAGTCAGCTTGAGAATCTCTTCTTTTCCTTTTCCCTCTCCTTCTCCCCATCAGCCCTCTGCCCCTCCCTGTGTGCTCTCTCTCTCAAATAAATAAATAAAATGTTGATAAACAAATAAAAGCATCAGAAAATGAGGGATCTGTAAAGATAAGCAGAAAATGAGGGGTCCGTAAGGGACAGTATTACTGGACCACCTAAGTTTGAGAAGAATATTACTGGGATACAGTTATATGAAAGAATAAGACATAGCTTAATTTTATAGAGAATTGGTAAATAAATGGAAAGATTTTTTTCCCTAAAATCTCCATAAATAAATATTTATGTCTATAGTAGCTATTTTAAAAGATTACAAGAAACTTACAGAAATACTATGGTATTATTTAAATAAATTCAGGAAAGAAACATAATGGCAAGAAAAAAATTATCTTCCCCTTGTCCAATTTCTTTTCTTATTCCCTTTTAGGAGAGCCTTACTCATATATGTTTTCTGAATGCATACAAGTGGCTCCCCTGATCGTCCTTGACAGTAGACATTTCCACCTATCTTTATCGTCCCACCCTCGTCACGACTACAATCACCTTTCAGGGCCCAAGACCTCCCTCTTTGTACTTCTCATCCTGCATACTAAAGCCTTTCGCCATTACTGTTTTTTGGTGATGCATGTCATTGTCAGACTTCTACCACAGAGAGAGTATGGGCTGGGAAGATGGAGGGTAAGAGTTTAGGAAATGTGGGATAGATACTGATGAAGTTCTTGTTTCCAGATTGACATAGTAGTTATAATCTCAAATGGGCACTCCCCTCAATCTCGTCTTAGCTCTGCATTGCATTGCAAAAATATTCTTTAGCTTAATTGTAGAAATTTCCCAGATTTCAGTCTATTATTTGAGCCAAGGATTTGGGGATTTAGGCTGTTGCTCATTGTTTTCCTTTAAATTACCCAGTGCCATTAGAAGCATCTGCTCACCTTGTAGTCCTTGAATGCCTCCTTCGTAGCATACTGTTCTTATGGCAGTAGCTGTTTCTCAAAGCCTTCATTGAGCTCTTTGTTTCAGATCACTATAGGTAAAATGTTAATCAGAGATGTCCTATGTCATGCTGGGTGTTGAGATTCTTCTCATAGAACACTAGATGAACTTTTGGTTTGTTTGTTTTCAGCCTTAATTAAGCAAGATGAATAATTCTAAATTCCTTCTTATCTATCAAGCTTGTTTAAGGTTAGATCTCTGGGGTACAACCCTGGACCCCCTGTGTATTATGGTAGCCCCTCCAATGTCACCTCTGCAACCTACTCATGGTATCATTTTTTCCCACTAATCAGAATTCTTTATTCCAGAAACCACAAATGGTCTCTGGTGAATTTGAGCTGCCAAACAACTCATTTGGAAAAAAAAAAAAATTAGACAACTATAATAGGGAAGCTAGAGAAATAGGCTCAGAAAAACTCAGAAAACCTAAATGGCTAGAAGCCTAGGCGAGGTCATCTAAGGAAAAAGCTGTGTGTATAGTGCCAAGGTGGCCACCACTGGATTCTGGATTCTGCCACTGACTCTGCTGCCCCTTGACTGTAGAGGCTGCTACTGGCAACACCTGACTACTTCCCCTAGACAGTCATAATTAATTATAAATTTGCTGTATTTCCCTGGCATGAGTACCTGTCTGACGAAGCATAACTTCCAGGAATCATAGAGAGCAAATGTATAATTTTTAAAGTTTCTTTATTGGAAGGTGGTCCTTAAATTTTACCAAGTTAATACTTATATGGATTTCCCCAAATATAAATAAGGGCAGTGGCCTGGAAATATATCAGTGCTTTTTCAGATTTACTCTCCATCCTTTTGCCTGCTCTGTGCCTTGAAGTGCTGACTTGTGCAGACTCCATGAACTCATCCCGTTATTGTTTGGCTTTAGCTGAGGTAACCAGCCGAAAGCTCAGGCAGGAGACAAATTGGGGAGGAGAGAGAAAGAGAGAGAAATAAGGGTATTTATTTCTTGTCTTTCTTCTAGTCTTTCTAGTCTTCGTGGACGGGCTTTAGCATTTGACAGAATCCTTAGCTTCTATAGGAGTCTTTTCCAGCTTTTTCTAGCTTTCTGGATGACTGGGATCCAATAACTGCACTCTTTGATCTGTTAAACCTATGGGTGCTTGTGGCATGAGATCCCTTGTGACTTCCTTATGAACTACCCTGATTTTTGTAAATTGCCCTTTAATTAAATCCTTCTCAACTTATTATCATTTGGATGTGACATCTGTTTCTACCTGGGACCCCAGATTATACAGGTATCCTCAAAAATGGCAAGTATCCTCTCTCAAGACATTTCTCCCTATGACCCAGAGCAGAGCTGTTCTGTAGGGAACACCACATACCTGTTCTCTGTTTACCCCACTGTGGTCCTTTTCTGCTTTCTGAAAGTAGACAACCCTTTTAAGAAAAAGAGGTGATTTCAGGACTCTTTTACTATAATAGCTGCATGAAAGGACTTAGACGAGGAAATCCTAAAGCAAAGTGATGTAAAATAGGGAAAACTCAGAAAAAAACAAAAACAAAACCAAAAACAAACAAACCTCACAAACTCTATCATTTGGAAGACAGGAGCGTTTTTACCCTTGAACTCCCAGGAAAGACACAAATTGATCATACCAAAGTATTACATCATGGTTTTTACTTATAGCACCTTATACTTGGGTATAGATTTTAGATATAGATATACTTGGGTATAGATATTAGAAGATAGGGTGAAGGAAAATGTACTTAGAGAACAGAATAGTAGCCATCATCTATTATTTAGCATTAAATGAGATAGCACCTTGTAAACTGCTTATGTATAGGCTATTATGTTGGAATGAGTCATGTAGCCAGTTAGTGAGTTTAACAGACTGACTGGCATCTATATATAAAATCAACATAGTTTTAAATTTATGGACTTAACAACAGATATTTAGCCTTTAAAGAGATTTGTGATTTTTTTTGTGCCTAAGTGCCAGAATCTACCTTCAGTTTGGTTGTTAAATGACACTATAATTCTCCTATTTTATGAATTATATTTTATTATTATAATGGTTTAAAGCATGATTCTTTCCAGGTGTAACTTACTCTTGTACAAAGGACATTAAGAGTTTAAGCTAAAGAAATAAAAACAAATGGGGGATTTCAGGCACTAGAACAAGGGGATGGTTGATAAAATATATTTACAGAAAGAAGTCCTTGGGCACTTTTCATCACACTGTATATATATATAATTCCGTATTTTGCTTTGGCATGTCACCAGACATAGATTTCTCTACCTGACATAATCATACTATTCCTAGGGTATGATTTTTGAAAAAAGGAAGATGTTCTCTGTGTGAACAGGTATAGCCCTTATCCCTCCTACGTCCCTCTGTATATGTGTCTATACCCTGAAGCTTGCTTACTGTGAGTACCTGTGACTCTCTGCTTCAGTATAGCTGTGGGAGCATGCATGCTTTATACACAAGGCTGGTGGAAAGGGCATGTAAAAGCTCCAGCAATGACACAGGAAAACGGGGTAAATACCTCAGCTTTTCCACCCCTTGATTGTGATGATATTATCTCCCCCCAACAGCCCTAATAGATATGAGCTCACTTGCCTAAATTGGTAACTAGCCCATTAACCCACCTTTTCTTGGTTTCCTTCTCCTTCCTGTCATACTGTCCCACACTCTAGAGGTGCTTCCTGGGATCATGTCTCAAATAAAGTCCTCATGGTTGAATCTTTATCTCAGCAGCTGCTCTGGATTCCAAATAGACAACTGGTGCTGAAGAGGTCATAGGAGAAAACTCTTAAGACAGGATTCTGGAACTGGATTAGTTACCAGCCATATGGCAACAAGGACCCTATAACTGGTAGTAAGTTATAGGGTTATAAATATCTCTTATGTTAAGAGTCTCACTTGTGGTGAATTGGAATGGGTTAGGAAAATGAGATGCTTTATTTCAGCCAAGACCTGTAGCTCTTGGGAAATATGGCATAATTGTACTTATAAAGATATGGTGTTGGTTGGCATATGACAACTGCAATAGAGCCCGAGATATCACTTTATACCAGTCAGAATGGCCAAAATTAACAAGTGTTGGCAAGGTTGTGAAGGAAGGGGAACCACCTACACTGGTGGTGGGAATGCAAGCTGGTACAGCTATTCTGGAAAACAGTATGGAGGTTCCTCAAGACATTAAAAATAAGCTACCCTATGACCCAGTGATTGCACTATTAGGTATTTATGTCAAAGATACAGATGTAGAAAAAGAAGGGGCGCATGCACCCTAATGTTCATAACAGCAATGTCCACAACAGCCAAATTATAGAAGGAGCCAAGATGCTCTTCAATAGATGAATGGATAAAGAAGATGTGGTTCATATACACCTTGGAATATTATTCAGCCATCAGAAAGGATGAAAACCCACTATTTGCATCAACATGGATGGAACTGGAGGGTATTATGCTAGGTGAAATAAGTCAATCAGAAAAAGACAGTTATCATATGGTTTCACTCATATATGGAATATAAGAAATAGTGCAGAGGATCATGGGGGAAGAGAGGAAATACTGAATGGGGAAGAAACAAAGAGGGAGAGGAACCATGAGAGACTGTTGACTGTGGGGGGATAGGGTAATGGTGTGATGGGTATTAAGGAGGGCATGTGTTAGGATGAGCATTGGGTGTTATATGCAACTGATGAATCATCCAACACTACATCTAAAACTAATGATGTACTATATGCTGGATAAATGAACATAATATAAATAAATAGGACAGGCCTGAGGCAACCAACTAACAGTTCCGTTTGGTATGATACAAAGACCCTTTCTTCCAACAGTGGAAGAGCAGACTATTGACAGAAGTACAAAGTGAGCTGAATTTACATCCCTGGCAAAGCTCTTACACTGATCTGGGTCCTGCTGGGAAAGAATGGATACTGAGATATGGGATAAGGATTTCCTGGTTTTCTGGTATATACTTTATGAAGAAAGGGATTATTTACTAAATGAGTTGCAGGATCTGTATATTATATACAGTAGAAACTAGGAGAACATGCTTGACAATGAATGCTAAAAGAGCTAGGCTGTGGTAGAGGGTGGGGAGTGGAATCTAAGGCAGGAAAAAACAGTTTATTGATATGGTGAATTCTCCTTAGATTCAAGATTAAGGTCCTAGCACTTTCTTCAAAGAACTTTTGTGGAAAATATTAAAAGAAGGCTTAAAGATTTAGTAATGTGATTATGTTAGAATGGCTTTAGTACATGATTCTAGAGAATCAGCCAGTGGACTGTCTTCTCTTGTAGGGCTCAGAGGGTATACCTTTCTCTAAATTGATAGAGAATGTGATAATAAAGGGTAAATCCATTTTGTTGAGAAGTAGAGCTATCTTCTGTAGATCAGTTAATGATAGGAATTGGGAATGATGTTAATTTGTACTTGCTGAGACCATGTAGCTGAATTTAACTATCAGAGATTTGGATACAATTCATTACAGACCAATCAGTCACTTGATGGCAAGTTGATTGTATTATACCCTCTATGTACTGGGTGAAGGGCAATTCATCCTGTTGGTATTGTAAAGTATCTTCAGTATGGATTTACTTTTCTGTCTTCAATGCCTTAACCAGCAGGAACGTCCAAGGATTTGAGATTGCATATAACATTGCCTTTATTTTATGGTGAAAGAGTTAGAACAACAAGCACTTGACTACAGGATTTATTCATCCTATCATAAATTGTTCCCTTCAGAAGCTGCCAGCCAGACAGAACCTTAACCAGGTCTCTAAGAAGCTATTGCAAAGTTCTATCCATATTGCTGATAATGGATAATGTTCCTTTACTTATTTCTTTCCTTTCTCTGTCTCACTTCTTCTCTTCCCACTCATATCCCCTCTGATCACATCAGAAATTAAAAAAAAAAAAAAAAAAAAAAGGAGATCTTCAATCCAGGACTGGTACGATTTCTCAATCCAGGATCTCTCTTAGATCTTCACATACACATCCTATTGTCTTATGTCACAAGAAGACTGACATCATATGATATGAAGTAGGCCGGACATCATTTACAGGCAAAAAGAAGGAGGAAACATTTAGAAAAAAAGAATCAGTGACATCTGTTTACATTTTTCTGTGGGGACAGTGGGAACATGGTTACCCTAGCAGCAAGAAAGTTTGGAAAGTTGGAGTTTGAGTAGTTGAGTTCATGAAGTTTTGCAGCCTTTATAATAAAGGTGTGGAAGAGAAAGGATGAAAAGGGAAGTTCAATCAATCAACCCGTAGTGTTACTATATGAATAGGCAAACTCAGAATTTAATAACAAAAATTGACCTAAGTTCTGACTTAATTTTTCCACATTTTCCTGAATAACTAATTAATAGGTTGCGGTGTTAAACTATAAGGACTCCCTAGGTGTTTTAATTATGAAAGCACTTAAATTCACTACATTGGGGCACCTTGGTGGCTCAGTGGTTAAGCATCTGACTTCAGCTCAAGTTGGAACCTCAGGGTCTTGGGATCAAGCCCTGTACCAGGCTCCTCCCTCAGCAGAGAGTTTGCTTGTCCTGATTCCTTCTGCACCACCCACCCCCATGATCTCTCTGTTTTTCTCTTAAATAATAAAAAAAAAATTCACTACATTTTGTTGCCAAGTTTTCACATGGCCTATTTATTACATTAAAAAACATATTTATCAATTCCCCACTAATGGTCTTCAATGAGCACAGCAGACAAAATATCTGTTCTTCTTGAGTTTCTGTTCTGTGTATAAACTCATTCAAACTGCCTGGTTGCAACAGAGTAACTGATAAGAATTACTTTGTGGGGGCATAAAAAAATTCATAAAAATTTACAAGAATTTAAAAGTTCTAACTCTAAGAATATCTTTTTCTCTTAATACTTAGAAAAACATCAAAATGAACTTTTCTGATTTTTAAGCTTTGTCAAGAATTTCCAAATGATTTCTCATACTTTTCTCATCAAAGGCATCCAGAATCTTTAGCCTTAAGAACTGTAAATTTTGAAGTTCAAAAAAAGCACAAAATATAAAATAATTAAAATAAGATTTACCTGTTTTTATTCATAACCTTGAGTTAATGACAATATCCCTTATTTGCAACTGTTTGCTATCACTTACATCTTTGCTTTGTAGACTTGTTCTTTCTATTGAATAGCTTAGATGAGGGCTGACACTAAAACCTGGAGCATTTAAGTTATTTTTATTTTTATTATTATTATTTTTTTTGTGGCAGCAAATGAAATTTGTCTCTGCCAATTTTATCTGTTAGGCTAATGGTCTTACATATTTTTAATTGCTATTTCTATCTGCACTCATATATTTTCATACCTCCTTGAAGTAATATAACAGCAAGATTTTTATTACCACAACTGGTGGACACTGGGTCATTCTATTGACCATTTAGGGAAATATTCCCAAGCTGCAGCAAAGCCATTTCTATGTATTCACTCATTTTACCCACAGCTTCTCTGAAAACTGTTTCCGTAGTTAAAAAAATCCTTAAAAAAATCTTTCATTTTTAAATGCTTAAAATTTTATAACCAAAATAAGTATAAACTCATGAATAACGTATAAATTTTGCAGTTGTCTTTATTTTAGCAAGGGCAGTCTTTTCTCTAATATTTTGTATTTTGTATAAATAGAATAGTTTATTTAAAATAAATATGAAATAGAGAGTAAAATATATAATTATTTATAAATATTTCTGGAAGTTTAGCTTTTTAAAAATTTCAGGATATTTAGGTAAAATTGATGTATAAAATTGTAACATAATTAAAGTGTATGTGGTGGTGATTTGATATACATAGACACTGTAAAAGGATTCCCTCATCTAGTTCATTAACATATCTATTGTCCAACATATTGATCTTTCTTTGTTGCTATAGTTGAGAACTTTTAAGTTTGATTCTCAGCAAATTTCAACTATATAATGCAGTGTTATCAACTATAGCCACCATGTTTTATATTAGTCTTTGCACTTTATTTCTCTTGTAGCTGAGAATTTGTATCTTTTCACCAACCTCTTCCTGTTCACTCCCCCACCTCACAGTCCTTGGCAACCAACCACATTTCTACTATTTCTATGAGCTTTACGTTTTTTCTTTTTGTTTGTTTCTTTTTTTTTTTTTGAAAGATTCCACACATAAGTGATATGCAGTATTTGTCATTCTCTGTCTAGTTTATTTCACTTAGCATAATGCCCTCAAGGTTGATGCATATTGCGGTAAATGGCAGGATTTCCTCCTTTCTCATAGCTGATTAATATTCCCTTGTTTGCATACATAGATGTATATCAAAATTTCTTAATCCATTCATTCAACAGTGGACACTTAGATTATTTCCATGTCTTGGCTATTATGAATAATGCTGCAACAAACATGGCAGTGCAAATATCTCTTCAATACATTGTTTTCATTTCCTTTGGATATATACCCAGTAGTGGAATTGTTCGATCATATGGTAACTCTCTTTTTAATTTTTGGAGGAACCACCATGTTGTTTTCCAGAGTGGCTAAACAAATTTACATTCCCATCAACAGTGTAAAAGTTTCCCTTTTCTCCACATATTTGCCAGCACTTGTTATCTCTTGCCTTTCTCATCATGGCCTTTCTAATGGGTATGAAGTGATACCTAATGATAGTTTTGATTTACCTTTCCCTGATGATTAAAGACGTTGAACACCTTTTCATTCAACTGTCAACCACTTGTATGTCTTCTTTGGAAAAATGTCTATTCAGATCCTCTGACACTTTTTAATTGGATTTTATTTTTTGTATTTAGATTATGTGAGTTTTTTCTTTAATAAATATTTTGGATATTAATTTCTTATCAGTTATATGATTTGCAAATATTTTCTCTCACTTAGTAGATTGATTTTTCATTTTGCTGCTGGTTTCCTTTGCTGTGTAGAAGGTTTTTAGTTTGATTTGGTCTCACTTGTTTGTTTTCATTTTTATTGCCTCTGCTTTTGATGTCATATCCAAAAGTCATTGTCAGGACTGATATCAAGGAGCGTAACCCCTGTATTTTCTTCTAGGAGTTTTATGGTTTCAGATCTTAAATTTACATCTTTAATATATTTTGAATTGATTTTTTTCTCATAAATTGCAAAGCTTTATTTAACACTGTCGTGTTCAATAATTACAATAACATTTAGAATTACATATTCTTTTTTTTTGAGTGTGTAATTTTATTTATTTTTTCCAGTGTTCCAAGATTCATTGTTTATGCACTATACCCAGTGCTCCATGCAATATGTGCCCTCCTTAATACCCACCACCAGGCTCTCCCAACATCCCACCCCCATCCCCTCCCCAAACCTCAGTTTGTTTCTCAGAGTCCACAGTCTCTCATGGTTTGTATCCCCCTCTGATTTCCCCCAACTCACTTTTCCTTTCCATCTCCCAGTGTCCTCCGTGTTATTCCTTATGCTCCACAAGTAAGTGAAACCATATGATAGTTGACTGTCTCTGCTTGACTTATTTCACTCAGTATAATCTCCTCCAGTCCCATCCATGATGATACAAATGTTGGTTATTCATCCTTTCTGATGGAGGCATAACACTCCATTGTATAAATGGACCATATCTTCTTTATCCATTTGTCTGTTGAAAGGCATCTTGGCTCTTTCCACAGTTTGGTGACTGTGGCCATTGCTGCTATGAACATTGGGCTACAGATGGCTCTTCTTTTCACTACATCTGTACCTTTGGGGTAAATACCCAGTAGTGCAATTGCAGGGTCAAAATGTAGCTCTATTTTTAATTTCTTAAGGAATCTCTCCATGCTGTTTTCTAAAGTAGCTTCATCAACTTGCATTCCCAACAACAGTGTAAGAGGGCTCTCCTTTGTCCACATGCTATCCAGTACTTGTTTAACGTCTTGTTGATTTTGGCCATTCTAAATTGTGTAAGGTGGTATCTCAATGTGGTTTTGATTTGAATCTCCCTGATGGCTAATGATGATGAACATTTTTTCATGTGTCTGTTAGCCATTTGTATGTCTTCTTTAGAGAAGTGTCTGTTCATGTCCTCTGCCCATTTTTTTTTTTTTTGACGTGTTATCTGTTTTGTGTGTGTTGAGTTTGAGGAGTTCTTTATAGATTTTGGATATCAGCCCTTTGTCTGTGGTGTCATTTGCGAATATCTTCTCCCATTCCATGGGTTACCTCTTTGTTTTGTTGACTGTTTCCTTTGCTGTGCAGACTCTTTTGATCTTGATGAATTCCCAAAAGTTCATTTTGGCTTTTGTTTCCTTTGCCTTTGGAGACATGTCTTGAAAGAAGTTGCTATGGCTGATGTCGAAGAGGTTACTGCTTATGTTCTCCTCTAGGATTTTGATGGATTCCTGTCTTGTGTTGAGGTCTTTTATTCATTTTGAGTTTATCTTTGTGTATGGTGTAAGAGAATGATCAAGTTTCATTCTTCTATACATAGCTGTCCAATTTTCCTAGCACCATTTATTGAAGAGACTGTCTTTTTTCCACTGTATATTTTTTCCTACTTTGTCAAAGATTATTTGACCATAAAGTTGAGGGTCCATATCTGGGCTCTCTACACTGTTCCAATGGTCTATGTGTCTGTTTCTGTGCCAGTACTATGTCATCTTGGTGATCACAGCTTTGTAGTAAAGCTTGAAATCAGGCAACATGATGCCCCCTGTTTTGTTTTTCTTTTTCAACATTTCCTTAGCAATGTGAGGTCTCTTCTGATTCCATACACATTTTAGGTTTGTTCCAGCTCTTTGAAAAATGCTGGTGGAATTTTAATCAGGATGGCATTGAAAGTATAAATTGCTCAAGGCAGTATAGACATTTTATAACATTCCGATCCATGAGCATGGAATTGTCTTCCATCTTTTTGTGTTGTCTTCAATTTCTTTCATGAGTATTCTGTAGTTTCTTGATTATAGATCCTTTACCTCTTTGGTTAGGTTTATTCCCAGGTATCTTATGGTTCTTGGTGCTATAGTAAATGGTAACAATTCTCTAATTTCCCTTTCTCTATTTTCTTTGATAGTGTATAAGGAAGCAACTGATTTTTGTACATTGATTTTGTAACCTGCCACATTACTGAATTGCTGTATGAGTTCTAGTAGTTTGGGGGTGAAGTCTTTGGGTTTTCCATATAAAGGATCATGTTATCTGCAAAGAGAGAGAGTTTGATTTCTTCTTTGCCAATTTGAATACCTTTTATTTCTTTTTGTTGTCTGATTGCTGTTGCTAAGTCTTCTAGTACTAAATTGAACAAGAGTGATGAGAGTGGACATCCTTGTCGTGTTCTTGATCTCAAAGGGAAGTCTGTCAGATTTTCCCCATTGAGAATGATATTTGCTGTGGGTTTTTCATAGATAGATTTTATGAAGTTGAGGAATGTTCCCTCTATCCCTATACTTTGATGTGTTTTAATCAGGATTGAATGCTATATCTTGTCAAATGCTTTTTCTGCCTCAGTTGAGAGAACCATGTGGTTCTTCTCTCTTCTATTAATGATTTGATCTATCACATTGATTGATTTGTGAACATTGAGCCATTCTTGCTCAATGGGATAAATCTGCCTTGTCATGGTGGATATTCTTTTTAATGTACTGTTGGATCCTATTACCTAGGATCTTGTTGAGAATCTTGGCATCCATATTCATTAGGGATATTGGTCTGAAATTCTCCTTTTTGATGGGGACTTTGCTTGGTTTGGGGATCAGGGTAATGCTGGCTTCATAGAAAAAGTCTGGAAGTTTTCCTTCTGTTTTTATTTTTTGAAAAAGCTTCAGGAGAATAGGTATTATATTTTCTTTGAATGTTTGATATAATTCTCCAGGGAATCCATCAGGTCCTGGCTCTTGTTTTTTGGGAGGCTTTTGATCACTGCTTCAATCTTGTTACTAGATATTGGTCTATTTGGGTTGTCAATTTCTTCCTGATTCAGTTTTGGAAATTTATAGATTTCCAGGAGTACATCCATTTCATCTAAGTTGTTTGACTTATTGGCATATAACTGTTGAATGGATTTTTATGTATTTTGTAAGGTAGGGATCCAGTTTCATTCTTTTGGATGTGACCATCAATTTTCTCAACACCATTTACTGAAGTCACTATTCTTTCCCTATTATATACACTTCTGTGTTGTAAATTAATTGACCAAATATGCCTGGATTTATTTCTGGGCTCTCTACTCTGTTTCATTGTCCTATATATCTATTTTTATGCTAATGCCATATGGTTTTGATTGCTATAGTTTTGTAATAGAGTTTGAAATCAGGGCATGTAATGTCTCTAGCTTTGTTCTTTCCCAAGATTGCTTTGACTATTTGGGGTCTTTTATGGTTCTAGACAAATTTTATTTTATATTTTAATCTTATTTAAGATTTTAATTAATTAATTAATTTTTGAGAGAGAGAGATAGATAATGGGAGAGAGCACAAACAGGGGGGAAGGGCAGAGGGAGGAGAAGCAGACTCTATCCTGGGCAGGGATCCCAGTGTGGGAGCTTGATCCCAGAACCCTGTGATCATGTCCTAACCTGAAGGTAGATGTTTAACAGACTGAGTCACCCAGGAGACCCTCCATACCAATTAAAAAATTATTTTTTCGGGGCGCCTGGGTGGCTCAGTGGGTTAAGCCGCTGCCTTCGGCTCAGGTCATGATCTCAGGGTCCTGGGATCGAGTCCCGCATCGGGCTCTCTGCTCAGCGGAGAGCCTGCTTCCCTTCCTCTCTCTCTGCCTGCCTCTCTTGTGATTTCTCTCTGTCAAATAAATAAATAAAATCTTAAAAAAATATTTTTTCTATTTCTGTGAATAATGCCATTGAATTTTGATAGTGTTTGCACTGAATCTGTAGATTGCCTTGCTTAGTGTGGACATTTTAATGATATCAATTCTTCTAATCCATGAACAAAGAATATCTTTCCATTTATATTCTCTTCAATTTCTTTGATTAATGCCTTATCCTTTTCACTCTATAGATCCTTCAAGTACTTGGTTAAATTTATTTATAAGTATTTTACTATTTTTGATACATTTGAAATAATTAGGACTATTTTCTTAATTTCTTTTCTGATAGTTTGTTATTAGTAGATAGAAATACACTGATTTTTGTGTATCTATTTTGCATCCTACAACTTTACTGAATTTGTTTATTCTAACAGATTTTGGGTAGAGTCTTTAGGATTTTCTTTATATAAGGTCATATCATCTGCAGACAATTCTACTTGTATCTTTCTAACTTGGATGATTTTTTTTCTTGCCTAATTTCTCTTACTAGGACTTCCAGTACTATAAAAGTGGTGGGAATGGGGAATCCTCATTCCAATCCTGCAGGAAATCTTTTGTTTTTTCATCACTGAGTTTAGTGTTACCTGTGGGTTTGTTATATCTGTTCTTTATTATGCTGAGTTACATTCCCTTTACACTCAATTTGTTGAGACTTTTTATCATGAACGGATATTGGAAATTGTCAAATGTTTTTTCTGTTTCGATTGAGATGGTCATATGTTTGTTACCCTTCATTTTGTTAATGTGCTATACTACATCAATTGAGTTAAAATGTTAAGCCATCCTTGCATCCCTGGAATAAATTCCACATGATTATTTTGTCTGACACTTTTAGTGCATTATTGAATTTGGTTTGTTAATATTTTATTGATTATTTTTTTGCATATATGTTGACTAAGGAAATTCACCTGTAATTTTCTTTTTTTCTAGTGTTCCTGTCTGGCTTTATCAGAGTAATTGATGTTCTCATAAAATGAGTTTTGGAGTGTGTGTGTGTGTGTGTGTGTGTGTGTGTGTGTGTGTGTTCCCCCCTATGCTTTGGAATAGTTTTAGAAGGGTTGGTATTAATTCTTTAAATGTTGGAATTCACCAGTGAAACCATACAGTATTGGACTTTTCTTTGCTGGGAGGTTTTTGATTATTGCTTCTGTCTTCTTAGTCAATATCCATCTGTTCAGATTTTCTATTTCTTAATGGTTCAGTCTTCGTAGGTTGTATGTGTCTAGGAATTTATCCATTTCTAGGTTGTCCAATTTGTTGGCATAGAACTGTTCATGGTAGTCTCATTATCCTTTGAATTTCTGTGGTATCAGTTGTAAAGTCTTCTCTTTCATTTCATTTCTTTTTTTTTTTCAAGATTTTATTTATTTATTTTTTTGACAGAGAGTGAGAGAGAGAGCACATGCAGGGGGAGCAACAGGCAGAAGGAGAGGGAGAAGCAGGCTCCCCACTGAGCAGAGGGCCTGACACAGGACTTGATCCCAGGAACCTGGGATAATGATCTGAGCTGAAGGCAGTTGCTTAACTGACTGAGCCACCCAGGCAGCCCTCTCCTCTTTCATTTCTATTTTATTTTATCTCTCTTTTTTTCCTAGGTAAATCTAGCTAAAGATTTGTTTATTTTACTTATCTTTTTAAAAACCAGCTCTTAGGATCTCTCTGATATGAGGAATTTGAGAGGCAGGATTGGGGTTTCTGGGGAGAAGGGAGGGAAAATGAAGCAAGATGGGACCAGGGAAGGAGACAAACCATAAGAGACTCTTAATCTCAGGAAACAAACTAAGGGCTGCTGGGGGTGTTGGGAGGGATAGGGTGGCTGGGTGATAGACATTGGGGAGGGTATGTGCTATGGTGAGTGCTGTGAATTGTGTAAGACTGATGATTCACAGACCTGTACCCTGAAGGAATAATACATTATATGTTAATTTTTTTTAAAAAAAGCTCTTAGTTTCATTGATCTTTTCTATTGTCTTTCTAATCTCAATTTCTTTTATTTCCATTCTGATCTTCTTTATTCCTTTCTTCTAATTTGGGTTTAATTTATCAATATTTTTCTAGATCCTTGAGATGTAAATTTAGGTTGTTTATTGGAAACCTTCTCTTTTCTTGATGTAGCTTTTGGAACTATAAACTTCCCTCTTAGAACTACTTTTCCTTTATCCCATAGATTTTAGTGTGTTTTATTTTCATTTTCATTTGTCTGAAGATACTGTTTGAATTCTCTTTTGATTTCCTGTTTGACCCATCAGTTCTTCAGTAGGATGTTGTTTAATCTCCACATATTTGGGAATTTTTCAGTTTTCTTCTTGTGATTGATATCAAGTTTCATGCTATTGTAGTCAGAAGATCATATTTGATATGATTTCATCTACTTAAATTTATTAAGGTGTGTTTCGTGGCCTAACATATGATCTATCCTAGAGTATGTTTCATGTGCGCTGATGAAGAATGTATCTGCTGCTGTTGGAGAGGATATTCTGTAAAGAGCTGTTAATTTAACCTGGTCTAATCTGTAGTTTATGTCCAAAGTTTCCTTATTGATTTTCTGTTTGTATGGTCTATCTATTTTTGAAAGTGGAATACTAAGTTCCTTTATTGTTTTTGTATTAACTATTTCTCTCTTCAGGTGTGTTAATATTTCCTTTATATATTTAGTTGCTCCTATATTAGATGCTTAAATATATGCAAATGTTATGTCTTCTTATTGGATTAACCTCTTCATCATTATATAAATACCTTCTTTATCTCTGATGATAGATTTTGGCTTAATGTCTATTTTGTTTGATATAAGTTTACTCAATCTTGCTTTTTTTGGTGTTTGTTTGCTTAGAATATCTTTTCCATGTCTTCACTTTCAGCCTGTTTTTGTTTAAAGCTAAAGTGGATCTCTCTTAGCCAGCACATATTTTCATCCTTTCATTTCTCTTCTCTTCTCTTCTCTTCTCTTCTCTTCTCTTCTCTTCTTTTCTCTTCTCTTTCTTCTCTTCTCTTCTCTTTCCTTTTCTTCTTTTTTCTTTCTTTCATCCATTCAGCCATTCTATTTTTTTGATTGGTAAATTTATTCTATTTACATTTAAAAGGATTGTTGATAGGTATGGATTTACTACTGCCATTTTGTTAATTATTTTCTAGACTGTTTTGTAGTGTATTTGTTTTTTTTTCTCCCTCTCTTCTTTGTAATATGATGATATTCTGTAATGATATGCTTAGGTTTTCTCTATCTTCTGTGTAACTTCTGTATGGTTTTGCTTTGTGGTTAACATGAAACTATATACAATATCTTCCATTTACAACAATCTAATTCAAGTTGTCAACAACTTAATTCTGAACACATTCTAAAGCTATATACATTTTACTCTCCCACTTGCAAAATTTGTGTCTTTAATATCACAATTTACATTTTTTTCACTTTGTGTATCCATTAACAAATTATTATAGTTATTTTTAATACTTTGACTTCTAACCATCATAGTAGATTCTCAACTATACTGAGATCTTTCATCTTCTTGACCTTAATGTGTGAAATGGCTTCTTGAGAAGAAACCAGTACTAGTCAACTTCATGAAATCTTCTCATGTAATCATGACTGACCATTGTTTATCATTAATTTCTGTCTTTATTTTGTAGTTAGAGTATTATTTACATATATACATATAAATTTTTAAAAAGATTTTATTTATTTACTTGAGAGAGAGAATGAAAGAGAGAGAGCATGAGGGGGGAGGGTCAGAGGGTAAAGCAGACTCCCTGCTGAGCAGGGATCCTGATGCAGGACTGCATCCTGGGACTCCAGGATCATGACCTGAGCCAAAGGCAGTCGCTTGACCAAATGAACCTCCCAGGCACCCTATACATATAAATTTTTATGCAGAGCATAATTATATTACCTAAAACTTTCATTTTAAATTATGTTACATGACAGAATACAGTAACAAAATACAGTTGCTAGGTCTGGTAAGTTTTGAGCCATTGGTCTTAAACATTCTGCTTCTCAATTGTTTTTTAACAAAACAAACAATGACAACTAAAAATGTGTATATATGTATGCATTTATAGGATATAAATATGAATGGATCTATATAAAATATAAATACATATATTTAAAGTGTACATTGAGATTATTTGACATATATATAAATTGTGAAATGATTACCACAATCCACTTAATAAATCTATCATCTGATGTAATTACTGGAATTTTGTATGCATGGTTAGAATGTTTAAGGTTTCCTCTCAGAAAATTTCAAAAGTACAATGCAGTGTTAATTAACTATAGTTACCATGCTGTACATTATATCCCCAGAACTTTTTATTCACTTGTGAAGTACTGATCCAGCACACTAGATATAAGGATCAACTTGTTAGGGTATTTTTCTCTCATGAACACTCTATATAAAGCAATGACAACTCTTTTCTTTTTCTATCTTTCTTTCTTTCTTTCTTTCTTTCTTTCTTTCTTTCTTTCTTTCTTCTTCCTTTTTTCTTGTTCTCTTTCTCTTTGGTCTTTGGAAACCAACCAAAAGAGAATAAAGATAAATACATTATTTCTCTAGATATTAAAATAGTTACAGTCATGGCTAGGAACTCATAGCCTTTCAGAATTTATTTAAGTTGACAGTACGTATCTCTGATTCATAAAGTAAAACTATCAGAGTGGAACCTTCCAATATAATTTCCATGTTTATGGGGAACACCTTGCAGTCACCTTCATTTATAAGATACAAAAAATGCATTAATTTCTCATTTATTTTGCTTGGACTTTGTTTTAAATCTATTATCTTTCTTCTCTTTCCCATGAATACATAAAAAGATAATTTCTTCCATAATTAAAAAAAACACTATTAAGTTTAAAAAAATTCTAAATTTCCCATTCAAGAACATTTTTATGTGATTCTCCATTTTGTTTGAAAGAGTATATATGGTAAGAGCTGATAGGAAAACAAGTGTTGGTAATACAAATAAAACTAATTACATATAGGAAAATATGCAATTACCTTTGCATTCAAGAATAATTGTATTTAAATTTAATTCTGTATTCCATATGGTCATATAGATTTCTAACTTCTTCAGTTTCATAACTTTGAATCTTATTTCACAATTTCTATTGAGCATACATTGCATTTTTGCAAATAATCTTTAGGATCTCTTTGAGGTATAAAATTTTGAGGTATAAAATTATATAATTTCATGATATGTAAAAACTGTTTCATGATATGTAAATTTATAGCCAGGAGGCTATAAACATTTTCACACAGATTTTCTAAAGTCCACCATATAATCATAAAATTTTAATCATAACAGAGTGCCTGGGTGGCCCAGTTGGTTAAGTGTAGGACTCCTGATTTCAGCTCAGGTCATGATCTCAGGTTGTGACATTGAACCCCACATTGGGGTCCATGCTGAGTATGGAGCCTGCTAAGTTTCTTTCCCTTTCCCTCTGCCCCTCCCCCCACTTGTGTGCACTCTCTCAAAAAAAAAAAATTCGTAATGATTCTTCTTTTTAATAGTGTAAATAAATGGCATTTATGTAAGTAAAGTAATGTAAGTAAATGGCCAAAAGTACACTAAAAATGCTCAAAATTATATACATTAAAAAAAATCTTTGGTCAACGATCCATTTACTATAAATTAAATGATACCAGAAGTCTCAATAGTTTTTTTTTTTTTGAAGAATAACTATCATTTTTCAATTCTTTTAAAATGGGTTTTGAGGCTATGGTGTTCTTTCAAACGTGAAGAACACACAAACACACAAATCAGTCAATTTTATTAGCCAAGGAATTTCCTAATGCCTGAACTGCCCTAGAAATTAACCTATTGTCAACATATACACATCAGTGCAATCTAACTGAAATTTCCACCTGAGTTAGTTGATTAGTGCTAGTTAAATTAGTCCATCCATTTCCTTCATGTTGGCAGGCACATTTTCCTATGTGCCATGTGATTGACAAAGTTGGTTGATGGAACAATGAGCAATCACTCCTCTTAGCATCTTTTTAGCCTGAGGCATCCTCATTTCCCATCTTGTTGCTTTTTTTCCATTTTTTTTGGCCACCTACCCTGGCTTCTCAACATTCTCATGATGTTCACTACTAATGCCAGGAGAAATTTGGAACCCTCTGAGTACGTTCCCTTTTCTCATGAGAGGAGTGATGATTTACATACCCTGTTCCTGGAAGGATTGGATGAAAAAGGGTATGGAATGATGTGTGTTCCAAATTACCACTGATCAAGTGATTCCAGTACTACAGTTGCTTCAACAGACAGAATCTGGGAAGGAAAAAGCTTAGGTGTAAAGCAGTGTCTGACAAATAATAAGAACTCAACAAATATATTGCTAAATCACAGATCAATTAGGTCAATTTGAAAGTACCTGTGTTCTCCTGAGAAAGACCTTTTCAAAACCAACAATGCTTAAACACTACCCAACACTGAATGACTTTAACAAAAAGGCCAAGGTTCACAGTGAATATTCCTCTGTATTAGTAAAAAGGGATGCTGCAATAAGCAGTAGGTATCCAAATCTCAATTAGGCTTCTGTGCTTGACTTGTCTTGTGATTGAGAGTTTGGAAAGCTCCATACAGAAAGAAAAATGGCTTATGTAATTTCCATTGGCCTTCACTACAGCCACATGGGTTGTCATCTAAATCAACCTGCAGTTGGCAGCAGCTGGGACCAGAAATGAATTGCCTATATTCAGACCCACTTGTCACATTAGGACAATGAAATTAGGGAATAATATATACCTGTAATCATAATAGTCTTTTGCCTTAAAGAACACACAACCTTCTATTATGTCCCTGAAAGTATTTACAAATGACTTGAATTGGAACAGATTATTCTTTCTACAAAATGCAATGAATACTATTTCATCATGTCTTGTAAGGTTTTACAACCTTCAAAAGAGTTAATGTCTAATGGTTGGTTGGTTTTATGCTTTTGCTGGCCAACTCATATTTTTTAAGCCTAATAATTTTCAGGAGCAGTTGCTGAAATTTCAGAGCATAAAATATTTGAGATAGGAAAAGAAAGATAAAGACCAGAAAAGAACTTTGCCAAGGAACATATATTGTCTATTTGACCAGAGACATCTAGCCAGTGTGACACAAAAGAAAAATGCTCCATATTAATGTATTGTTTCAAGACATATATAATCATAATGTCACATCTAACTCCCTCTTGCCTGATCTTGACATGTTAGCAATGTTCTAGTCAATAAGTTATTGAGGGGCTATTTCATTACCTGGTTTAACCTCAGAGATACAGACCAGCATCCTATATTTTTGGAAGAACATGAGATAATTGGAGGACATTAATTTGATGGAGAAACATTCATCCAAGTTCTTCCAACAAAATGGGCAATGCACCATGTCATTACCTGTTGCCTGAAAAAGAGATTAAAAAAATCTCCAAAATGATCCTTCTTCCACTTCAACAATCTAACTCCCAACAAATTACAGTGCTATAAAAAGAATAACTAATTATGCTTCCACTAGGTACTACAAAGTGTCCAATTATGGGTCTAATTAGAAGGGAAGGGCATATAGTAATGGGTCTTTATTTAGAAATGTTGTTATTCTCAGGACACATTCTAAAGTGGTTTCTCTGTTTTGTTTTATGTATTACATTTATTCTACCTTTCTGTAACTTGCTCAGATTTATCTCAATAGGACAAACATCTGTCACATCTTGCATATTGCTTTGATTTGATTGTCCCTGACCCCTTAGGCAAATATAGACAGGTGGAAAACATACTGGCTATTTCACACAACATCTGTAGTCACTTTAGCCAGTCTTTTTTATGGCTTATCACAGCATGAGAGGGCTGCAGAAACCAAGCAGTAGCAGGGAGAGAGAACCAGGTGGAATTCCACCCTCTGTTTGCTTGAGCAACTCTGTACCACTTAGCATTTACAAATGCTGTCTGAGGAGAACAGCAGCCTGGTTGCAGTTCTAGTCCTTAAGGGTTAGGCAAAAGAGAGAAAAGGTTAAAAAAAAAAGAGAGAGAGAGACAAGGTATGCCTTTCAATTAAGTCATTATCTTTATTCTGTAACTTCAACAAAAGAATTTAATAAATGACCACATGCACAAACACACATTCATGCACACACTCACATACACATCCATATACAGAAATGTCTTCAGCAGCAATTTGATTTGATTAATGAGGCTGCTCTGGCACATCTTGAGGATAGCATATTAGTCACAGTTAATGACTTCTGCATAGCCTACTCAAAGAGCAATATATCCTTATTAAATGTCCCTATCATAGAACAGGGAAAGACTTTAGAATAGCCTATGGTCAATGACCCTATCTCCAATATTGGTGAAGGGACACACCCTGAAATAGGCGGGACTGATAGATAGTGAGGATGATGTTTATCATATTTCAGCAAGACACAACAAAATAGGATATGGGTTCTCCAAAATGTCCTTCATGACAGTTCTAACCTATAATCGTTATTTAAGTCAAGAAATCTTTTCTTGTAAATGGGTTCTTTCTTTAATCCAAGTCAATTTCTCCTTCTGTAGACAACAATAGAAATGGAGAAATATTGCCCAGTCATCCTCATATGTACATTTAATATACTTGGAGATGGTTATTAAATCATCCTCTGGCTTCTTTGCTACAAATTAAAGTTAACTTCTTTATTCTTTCTCACTAGAATCAGTTTCCATCTTTTAAAATAAGTATTTTATTATTATTTTAAAAAGTGTTTCCTAGACTACCCACTGATATTTTCAAAATGTGGGAGGAGACTACCTCTGTCACCTGGGAGATAAATTACTTTGGGTGCTCTTAAAAATGAATATTCTTGGGTAACCCTATCCGCTCAATCAAAAGACCTCTTTGGTTGGGCCCAGAACCCACATTTTTAACATGAATCACGGGAGATTCTCATGTTTAAACACCAGTATTCTAATTTCTCTTACCACCCAGATGCCTTTTTCTTCAAGGCACCAAAGATATATGAGTTTTAGTAAATTCCTTAATCAAAGGATGAATATGGACCCCTCCAATCTACTTAAAACCCTTCCAGTTTTCATCAATTGTTTATCATCCTTCCTTATGAAAGTATTCCATTTCTTTCTAGGATGTCTTTCTAATAATATGAGTACAAAGTGATTTTTTTTTAAACTGTAAAATCAACACTCAATCACCACAACTCAGGTTCAAATCTGAAGTCATTGTGACTTTGTGTCCTTACCTCAAGCATGATCAGAAGTTAAAGCTTCCTTCCACCAAAGCTTGATGGGGTCATATGCATTTCCTAAGTTTCTTCCAATGTATAATTTTTACACACATTGTCAATATCTACATTGAGGTGAAACTCATTTTCTTTTCTTTTTTTTTTTTAAGATTGTATTTATTCATTTAAGTGGCAGGGAGCCTGATTTGGGGGGGATGGCAGAGGGACAAGCAGGCTCCTCACTGAGTGGGGAGCCCAACACGGGCTCCATCCCAGAACCCTGAGATCATGACCTGAGCTGAAGGCAGATGTTTAACCAGCTGAGCCACCCAGGTACCCTACAACTCATTTTCTGCTATTAAAAAAGTATATGCAGAATGGGATTAATCTATTAATAATCTGTCATTGCCTGAAGCAGCATTAATATTGTGGAAAAAGAGGACAATATAACTCCAATTTTCTCCTGTGCCTTTCAAAACTAAACATTTTCTTGAAAATCTTACTAAAGGATTTAAATCCTTAAATTTATTTTACTAAAATTTACTAAAATTTTACTAAAATTTTACTAAAATAAATTCTTCACTTCTGGTACGTGCTACATTATTTGTTTTCAGAAATTAAGCCAATGGTGACCAACAAACAAATAGCTGTATCATAACATTTCAAAACATATATGTCACAACACTCTACCTCATCCTGTGCTTTCCCTCCAAAATTGGTAGTACTTTTCCTTTAATTTCCATAGGATGCTGTATATTTGAGGAGTCTGAATCAATTTACATTTTGTTGATCCAGCGATATTTTTATTGCCTGGTTTGTTCAGAGAGAATAGTGTTGTATTTGACTTAACAATTAATACAATTTTGCTTCTCCCTATACTACCTTTCTCAAAACCATTTTGCTTTGAATCATAAGGTCTCAATTATCTTCTTCAAATTTGCTTCTTTATCTGTTCTTTACATGCTATAAACCATCATTTTCATTTTATCACTAAAAGTTAAATCTCTGTCTCATTTTCCTCAAACACAGTTGTGTTAATTTCAGCACCTGGCCTTTATTTGTGTTGCTCTCTCTGTTGGAATGTCAACAAATATTTATTGAGCAAAATCATTAGGAATATGGCCTTTTGAAGTCAGAAACAACTAGCATGAGCTCTCATTCTATCCTTCAGAGCAGTGTGACCTTGCATTAGTAATTCAACAACTGTAAAATTCACTTTTCTCAGTGATAGCTTAGAAATAATGGTGATTATCATGTAAATAACTATTAGAGAAGAACATCAAGCAATGTGACTTTTTTATCATTTGCAAAATTCTTGGTACAAATGAGTGTTCAATAATTTTTAACTTATTACTATTAGTAGTAGTGGCAATTGTGACCAATAATAATAGCAAAGTATTCATAGTAATGCATAAACATTTTGCTAGATGCAGGAAATACAGACAAAAACACAGGAAAGATATTGTCCTTCCTTTTAGGGAATCTACAGTTTAGAGAGGAAAAAAAGAATCCAATATTTAGAATAAAGTCTGTACCATACGTTACATAGCAGGTGAGCCTAAACTAGTTTTGGCATCTTGAGAAGCTTCCTTGATGGAATGAGGCTGTGAGATAGGAAAATATCAGACTTAGTCATGTTAATTATAGGAGGGGCGTGCAGAGAAATGGGATGCAGAAGGAGCATGTGTATGAGGTCCTGGAAATTGAGACTTTCTGGAGGAAAATAAACAAGTCTTGCATTTCTGAAGTGTGGCAAACCCAGAAAGTAAAAGTGTTTGGATGTTAATCCAGATAGTTAATATGATTTAGATCACATGGGGTTCATAGGACTTATAAAAAATTTTGTATTTTATCTAAAAGGATTGTTAAAATATATTGAGCAATAGAGTGGTTTGATTGAATTTTTGTTTTTGCAGACTGTATTAGTTTCCTATGGTTGCTGAAACAAATGACTATGAACTGGTTGACTTAAGACAACAGAAATGTATTCCTATAGTTCTGGAGGCTAAAAGTCTGAAATCAAGATGTCAGCAAGCAGGGCCATTGTCTCTCTGAAGGCTCTAGGGTAGGAACCTTTTTATTTTAAATTTTGTATTTTTTTTAATTTGAGAGAAAGAAAGCATGAATGTGCATGTGCATGTGAGTGGGGAGGGGTAGCGGGAAGGGGGAGGGAGACAGAATCTGAAAGACACTCCACAATGACCATGGAGCATGACACTGGGATTGAGATCACTAGTGGAGATCACAACCTGAGCAGAAACCAAGTCCTGATGCCCAATGGATTGAGGATCTCAGGTGTCCCTCCTTCTATCTTCTAGTGGTTTCTGGAAATCCTTGGTGTCCCGTGGCTTGTAGATGCACCCAATCTCTGCCTCTGTCATCTCTCTATTGTCTTATAGCATTCTTCTTGTTTTGTTTTTGTTTTCTGGGTCTAAATTACTTCTTATGAGGACACTGGTCATTGAATTAGGGTCCATCCCAACCTTCCCAACCTAGTATACCCTCATATTAACTTATTTTCATATAAGGTCACATTCACAGGTATTGGAGGTGAGCATTCAAACATGTCTTTTTTTGGGAACATAATTCAATACACAATGCTATTAGTATGGTAGCAATTTGGAGATTTGATTCTAGGAGAATAGTTAGAAATGGAGGGGATCATTACAAGAATTTGGGAGGAGTGCAAATTAACAAGAATGGTGGCCTAAACAAGCATTGTGTTGATAGGAAAATAGGGACACAGAGTCACTAAATTGAATTCTGGTATTAGAATTAACATGTTGCTATTGATAATTATGTTGGGAGAGTGAGTGAAGGAGAAGTCTATGATGATTCATGGTTTCTTGCTTGGACAAATAGATGATTGATGACAGAGGAGAGAGTGTGAAGATTGATTGGCATATCATGTAACTGAAAGGTTCATTCTATCTAAATATCTCTTTTGTGCCAATGAGATGCAAGGCTGCAGCTACAGCAGTGAGTCAGACAGATATAAGTCTGCTCTCACGGAGCTTATGGCCTTGGCTACTCATATAGAAGCTGAGGTCCACTTTAGTAGGAATTCCATAAAGTTTTAGGGTCTAAATCACACATCTACTATAGTCATCAATATTTTACAAAATTGTGGCTGCATCTGCTTTCCTGTCTGTTGATTTCCTGGCCTGAACACTTTCTGGAGCAAAGATCGCATAATCTTTTAATGCGGCAATTTTCTATTTCTAATTCATCCACCTATGGAATTACCATTTGCATCACCTGATCTTTACTGCTTGCATTTCCTTTCTTTCTTTCTGTCTATATAGATTCTGACTCTACAGCGATCCACTCTTTTCAACTATCTTTCTGCTTTTTCCTCCTGGCTAGTCAGTTTGGATAAAAATCTGCTTTGGTCTATGCAATGTTTCCAGTCCTTTTCTTGCAACAACATGATATTGTCTCTGCCTTTGGGCACTTGACTGGCAGGCACGTCCCAGTATGTACCAGTATTTGTTGATGCCAGAGCTTCAGCACCACAGACAGCTCTGACTTTAGGCTCTTTCCATAGGCTGGGCATTTTTTCTTCTGTTCTTCAGCATATATTCCCAGGCTTTTCTAGGTTTCAACATTTATTTATTAATTTATCAAACTCTTATTGAGTTGCTACTTCTTTCTAGTCATTGTGTGTGTTCTGGGCAGCCAAAGACTAAATGTGAAGGAGTTTAGAATGGCCATGCTGACAAGCCAACTGACTATTTCAAAGGTCTGCAATGAATGCTAAAGACCAAGAAGCACACAGGTGAAGCACAGATTCTGGGTTGGCCACTAGATGGGAGGCAAATGAGAGAAAGCCTCTCAGGACAGGAGACAAACAAGCTGCTTTATAGAATTCTAGGAGAAGTTATGCATAAAAGTGGTGCAATGGGATGGTGGAGGGGAAATTATGTTAGGGATAAAAAGAGCACAAGAAAGGACAGCAGCAAACATAAATGTCAGAATATAAGAGAGAACACGATCACTCAAATTGCAGAAGTATATGCTGAGTGTGCTGTGAAAAAGCAAGTGTAGGAGGAGCTAGGATTAGGCAGGTAAGTAGGGGCAAGGTCAAAATTTTATGCTTGTGTGTCTTATCCTGACCTGATATCTTATAAAAAGGACCATTGTCAGTGGTAATTTCTGCACTGAATCTAAATCCTGACATTTCTACATTCTTTTATTGTTCTCCAACACCACTTAAGCAATTTCCTTTCCTTTAATGTCTCTCTACATAATGTGACTAGAGATTTTGAAATGCAAGTTTATGTCAGGTTATGGGGCACTATGAATGCCACACCGAAGAATCTGGCAGCCTTCTTGTAAACAATGATAAAATGTGTTTTGAGTGTTTGGCTATAGCCATGAGATCTACGTTTTATTTATTTATTTTTAAAGATTTTATGTATTTATTTGAGAGAAAGAGTGAGTGAGAGACAGAGAGAGAAAAAGAGCATAAGCAGGGGGAGGAGCAGAGGGAGAGGGAGAGGAGAAGCAGACTCCCCCTGCTGAGCAGAGAGCCCAATGCAGGGCTCAATCCCAGGACTCTGGGATCATGACCTGAGTCGAAGGCAGATGCTTAACCAGCTGAGCCACCCAGGTGCCCCATGATCGCTATGTTTTAAAAGGTGGACAGAGTGAGACATTGATTGGTACAGGTGAAGTCATAGGGGATAGACTAGATGAAAGTTATCTCATATAGTGACTGAAAACATGGGCTCTGTGGGCAGACTTTGTGGGTTTGAATTGATTCCCTCACATACTAGGGATAACATCAGGGAAAGTTACTTCACTTCTTTGTGCTTTAAAAGTGGTTATAATGGCTGAGTGAAATAAGTCAAGCAGAGAGAGTCAAGTATCATATGGTTTCACTTATTTCTGGAGCATAACAAATGACATGGAGGACATTGGGAGATGGAGAGGAGAAGGAAGTTGAGGGAAATTGGAGGGGGAGGTGAACCATAAGAGACTATGGACTCTGAAAAACAACCTGAGGGTTTTGAAGGGGCAGGGGTGAGAGGTTGGGGGAACCAGGTGGTGGGTAGTAGGGAGGGCACGTATTGCATGGAGCACTGGGTGTTGTGCAAAAACAATGAATACTGTTTTGCTGAAAAAATAAATAAATTTTAAAAAAAGGGTTATAATGGTAATAACTATTTTGAAATACAGTTATGAGGATTAAGTGAATTGACAAAAGTAAAACACTTATTATGGTAGTAGACACAAAGAAGTATTCTTTATTATTTTACGAAAATTGCCCATAATGATAAAGATCCATGGTGTTAAAGTAATAATTTTTTTTTTTTTTTTAAGAGATGGAGAAAGAGGGCAGGGAGAGGGGCAGAGAGAGAGGGAGAGAGAATCTTAAGCAGGCTTCATGTCCAGCACAGAGCCTGATGCAGGGCTCAATCTTACCACCCTGAGATCAAGATCTGAGCTGAAATCGAGAGTTGGATGCTTGGGGCGCCTGGGTGGCTCAGTGGGTTAAGCCGCTGCCTTCGGCTCAGGTCATGATCTCCAGGTCCTGGGATCAGGTCCCGCATCGGGCTCTCTGCTCAGCAGGACGCCTGCTTCCCTCTCTCTCTCTCTGCCTGCCTCTATATCTGCTTGTGGTCTCTCTCTTTCAAATGAATGAATGAAATCTTTAAAAAAAAAAAAAAAAAAGAAAAAGAGTTGGATGCTTAACCAACTGATCCACCCAGACACCCCAGTAACAATTCATTTTTAAAATAAATTATTGAAAGCTGTGTTTATATAATCACAGTCCATGTAATTTATATACTATGAATCAAAGTAGCTATTAGCTTTACATTTATATTGGTTTACTAGGGCTGCCATAACAAAGTACTACAAACTAGGTGGCTTAGAACAATGAAAAATGAATTCCCTCACTGTTCTGGAAGCTGAAATTTTAAAATCAACATTGGCAATGCCATGTTCCCTCTGAAACCTATAGGGGAAGGATCCTTTTTTGCTTCTTTCAGCTTTTGCTGTAGATTTTCCTCAGCTTGTGGAAGTACAACTCCAATTTTCATTTGACTTTCTTCCTGTGTCTCCTTACATTGTCTTCCCTCTGTACATATCAGTGTCCAAATCCACCCATTTCTTTTTTAATAAAGACACCAGTCATATCTTATTAGGGCCTATTCTAATGTAGTCATCTTAACTTGATTACATCTACAAAGGCCCTATTTCCAAATAAGTTCACATTCTGTGATACTAGACATTGGGACTTTAACATATCTTTTTTGGGGGGAACAGAATTCAACCCCTTAAAATCACTTCTGTAACTATTATAAAATACTAACATTTCTAAAGTTTTGCTGGGGAGGCTGAGTTTTATAAATAAACAACATTGTCACTAACTAAAATTAGTGCATGGTTTTATTAATATGGGCTTTATTTTCCATATTAAGTCATCCACCTAGAATTAATAAACAGTGTGAGATTTTTTAAAATAGAGATGTACTGAAGAAAATTAATAAGCTTACTTTATTTTCTCTTATCAAGAAACAACATAAATTTAATTTGTGATCTGTTATTTACATATCAGTGAAACCAGAATACTGCTATTGGATTTTCAAATGTTATTTGGTAGAAATGAAAAAGAAAAAAACACTATGATGGAGGAAAATATTAGATCTGAGATGAGTACAGGAATTTTCAATAATAACTTTCAGGGAATCAATCTTGTGAGCTGCTTTACCATGAGAAACACGTTTATATCTAATATAACACTTTAAGAAAGAATGGGTGGACCATACATTCATCACCTTCTTACATACGCTGAAAATAATGTAGTGGTACTTGTTCATTAATATCCACATTTTTTCACATTGAAATTCCATTGATGAAAACTGGAGGAGGAAAACAGTAACTGGAAATTGGAAAAATAAATTTATAGAGATATTTAACACCTAGGGGTCTAATGGTAAATCAGGGGGAAAAAAGTCTCACTTTTGAATTTGGAAGGTTTATAGAACAAAGAGGGAGTAATTATGTTTTAGATATTTATTAAGACATTCAAACAATGAATAATTGAATCATTGAAAAATAATTTCAGGAATGGGAGTAGTAAGTGCAAAAAGATTATACAACCAAAATAATGGAATTTTTTTTTTATTGTACTACCTTGCACTCACACTGCATTGATTATTTTCTTTTTTTAATAGATGGGAGAAAACTAGAGAAATGGAAAATGAAAATATTAATGGCAGTTTTATCAGATAAGATTCCACTGTTGCTTCATTAAAATAAACAAACACCTCCTCCCAATGATGATCAATAAATAATTAACAGGACAAACATTTTTTGACAAGTTATTAAAACTTATACTGAAGATTATTTGAAGAATGTTGATAATGAAAAAAAAATTCATGAAAAAGATTAGATATAAGATGGATGAGGAAGTACTATTGGCCTTGCTCCTTCAAATACAAAGAAAGGTTATGAGCAAAATATGCAGTCCTCAGGATGTAGACTAGGAAAAGTCTTCACTGAAGGATTAAATATTGGCTGCCAGCAAATTGATTTGATATTATCAGAAAATAGTGTTTATATTGGGAACACATAAAAGGCAAAAGAGAGAAGGGAACAAACATTTAATAGGTATTTACTATTAGAGGAACTTTATAACAGTTATTATAAGAATTCTGTGAGGTAGGTATTATTCCCACTTGATGTGTGAGACAAAGAGAGCATAAGTAGCCAGCCCATGGTAGCATAGATGAGTAGGGAAATTACATTTGAATACTTCCTCAAAGTCTGAGTCTTTCCTACTATAATACAAAGAATCTCCAAAAAAATACAATTTTTTTTTTTAAGATTTATTTATTTGACAGATAGAGACCACAAGTAGGCAGAGAGGCAGGCAGAGAGAGAGAGAGGAGGAAGCAGGCTCCCAGCCAAGCAGAGAGCCTGATGCGGGGCTCGATCCCAGGACCCTGGGATCATGACCTGAGCTGAAGGCAGAGGCTTTAACCCGCTGAGCCACCCAGGCGCCCCCAAAAACAATTTTTTAAAAAAATCTAAAACAGGTAATGTCACATTCTTCATTCAATTAAATTTTTGAAGGCCTTAAAGGCTTTTGACAACTATTCCCCAAAGCATAATGTAATCGTTTTAGAAAATACTGGTCCATGTCTTTGGAATAAAGTGGAGTGAATTAACATTGCAAATGACGTAGACATAGAATAATATACTTTATGTAATGATGTTGACCAGAAAGGAAAAATAGGTAAAGTAGCATCTTCATTTCAATGTATTATTGAAATCCCAAGTTCACAAATGTAACCATGACTTTCAGAGACTGGGCTGAAATGGGGCCTCTGGGCCTGCAGAGGCAGCTGAGCATAGATCAGAAACCTTTCAGAGAAGCGCCAGCATCCAAGTGCTATATCCATACTATCTCTACCCATACATCCTAGTTTCCTTTCTGTTGCTGCTTCATTAACTCTAGCCTCCCATAATGTAACATTTTCCTCTGAGTGTCATTTCTGTATTCCTTCCCTCTCCCTCTCGTTGGATTTGCATTTTCTTTCTGTGAAATTAGTCCATGAGTTTAGCCTGTCCCTGCTCCATTCTAAAGGTTAAGTGGAAACAATTTGGGTAATGTGCTTTAAAGAGAAATGACCTTATTCATACTCAAATCATTTTGATGAAAAAGTCTTTATGTTTTTATTATTTTGTATATGTCAAATGTAAGTTTATTGACATCAAATCAATGAGAGAAGAAATGAAAATACACAAATGGCAAATAACACATTAACTATGATTAAATTGTTATTCCAATACTATGAAACTAAAAGTTCATGGCATACCTTTTAAGACTAACTTAGAGCCAAAAGTGTTAAGTAGGTGGGAATAGAGATTTAAAAAAAGCTTTCACTAGAATCAATGGCAAATGCTTTTTGGTCCTAAGCCAAACAATTTAAACACTTATGAGGTTTTATATTATCTTTTTACATATGTAATTGGTATGGTGGCCTGTCTCCAGGGTATCCCCTCAAGATCTTGCCTAACTATTTATGACTGTGCAATCAGGGCTGATTTGAGTTACCAATAGAACACTGCAGAAATGACAGCATGTGACTTTTAAGGCTGGGTTCAAAGGAGCTGTTTCTTTCTTGTTCTCTTGCATTGGTCTCTCTGGGACCAGCCAGCTGCCATAAGAACAGCAGAGCAGCCCACAAGACGAGGAACTAACTTGGCAGTATTGTGGTTAAAAAACCTTGGAAGTGAATCAGCCACTCCTAGACAAGCCATCAGATGACTATAGCCCCAACTAAAATCAGATTGCAACCTCAGGGACTGATAACTTTCTGAATTCCTGACCTGCATAAACTGTTAAAGATAACACATAATTATTATAATTTTAAGTCACTAAATGGGATGATTTGTTATCTAGCAATAGATAATTAATACAATTAGATAAAGTGATGTATCAAATAGACAAAAAGAGATCAACGTTTCCAGTTTCTGCTTTTCCCAAAAGTCATGTTTTAAGTAATCCATAATGATTTCCTCTAAGAATGATAATTAAGAATGATAAGAGAGTTCCCCTTTCTCCACATGTTGGAGAGGATGTGGAGAAAGGGGAACCCTCTTACACTGTTGGTGGGAATGCAAGTTGATGGAGCCACTTTGGAGAACAGTGTGGAGATTCCTCAAGAAATTAAAAATAGAGCTTCCCTATGACCCTACGATTGCACTATTGGGCATTTACCCCAAAGATACAGACATAGTGAAAAGAAGAGCCATCTGTACCTCAATGTTTATAGCAGCAATGGCCATGGTCACCAAACTGTGGAAAGAACCAAGATGCCCTTCAACAGATGAATGGATAAGGAAGATGTGGTCCATATACACAATGGAGTATTATTGCTCCATCAGAAAGGATGAATACCCAACTTTTGTAGCAATATGGACGGGACTGGAAGAGATTATGCTGAGCAAAATAAGTCAAGCAGAGAGAGGCAAGTATCATATGGTTTCACTTATTTGTGGAGCATAACAAATAATATGGAGGACATGGGGAGATGGAAAGGAGAAGGGAGTTGAGGGAAACTGGAAGGGGAGATGAACCATGAGAGACTATGGACTCTGAAAAACAACCTGAGGGTTTTGAAGGGGCGGGGGGTGGGAGGTTGGGGAACCAGGTGGTGGGTAATAGGGAGGGCACGTATTGCATGGAACACTGGGTGTGGTGCAAAAACAATGAATACTGTTACTCTGAGAAGAAATTAAAAAAAAAAAGAATGGTCCTATATACAGTGGTGACAATTATCAGCAGTGAACTGGGAATGGAATAAAGACAATGACAGTCTGGGGCGCCTGGGTGGCTCAGTGGGTTAAGCCGCTGCCTTCGGCTCGGGTCATGATCTCGGGGTCCTGGGATCGAGCCCCACATCGGGCTCTCTGCTCGGCGGGGAGCCTGCTTCTCTCTCTCTCTCTGCCTGCCTCTCTATCTACTTGTGATCTCTCTCTATCAAATAAATAAATAATCTTTATAAAAAAAAAAAAAAAAAAAAGACAATGACAGTCTGAAAATTGCTTCCCAGATTTTGGAGGTTGAAATATTATTTTAGACTATTACAAACAAAGACATATACCAATACAATAAAAGTCATCATTTCTTTATCTAATGAGGAAATATTAATTGAGCACATACTATGTGTTCAAGTATTAGAGATAAAGTACAAATGATAGAGCTTCCTTTATGAAGTTAACATCCATAGATCAGCAGATTTTAATGATCAATTAAATTAAACAGGGTCATTTATTTACATTTTAATCTGTTTTATAATACACATAACAAATATTTTCTTTAGTTTTATGTTAGTTAATGTATGGTTGCCTCTCAATTCCATTGGCTCTGATGAGAAGCCACTGGTTTCTCAGTGGTAATGAGAGAAAGAATGTGAAGACTGATTTTAAAATTCCTTTGTGTTTCAGAGAAATTGCATAGTTATAATTTAAGTTTCAGCTCATTCATTTATTTACATTCATTCATTCCAGAAGCATTTATCAAATGTTATCAATGTATTTCCATAACCTTAAATATATTATAGGGTGTAAGAATGATTCTACTCACTTTCTTTTCATCAAAAGTAGTCTCAAATATGTTTACTATACTCTATGTTCTAAATTGGTAGCAGAGAAAATAATTAAATATTGTAGTTAAAAAAATACAAAGTAATTTAAAACGTTTTAGCATTTAATGAGATCACAGAATCAAACTATATCAGAACTGAGATATTATTATGTCCTTTTATTTTAAAACATGTGTTTATTTGAGGGAAAATAAGGTGGATAAGAAGTATTTTAGGGTTTGATATTTTACTTCATGGAAAAGGATAATTGGATAAAGAATATTAAAGAGCTGGAATACAGTGGTCAGTCAATAAATTTTATAATAATTAATTTGATCTTACAAATATTTATCTCTTGATTAAAAATATTATGTAAATTACTAATATGGATTTCTGGTTGTTCTTTAGAAAGCTGTATATACATTTGTCTTGGGGATTGTGCTGTGTTTTTTAATACAGATACATTTTGTGAAAAGCATGAAGTATATTAGCTGAAAAGAGTCTTGATTAGAAGTGAAATTATTTCCTTTTTTAAAACATTTCATTTCTTTATTAGGGTGAGAGAGAACACAAGAGGGAGTACAGAGCATGAGGGGCAGAGGGAGCAGAAGATGCAGGGACCCTGCTGGGAAAGAAGTCCGACATGCAGCTCTCAATTCCTGGACCCTGGGATCATGACCTGAGCCAAAGGCAGATACTTCACCAACTGAGCCACCCAATTATTTCCTTAAAATTTGTTTTCTTTTTTCTTTTCTTTTTTTTTTTTTTTGAACACTCATCCAACTTAATTTAAAACAACTTAAATCTGGGTGCCTGGGTGGCTCAGTGGGTTAAGCCGCTGCCTTCAGCTCAGGTCATGATCTCAGTGTCCTGGGATCGAGTCCCGCCATCGGGCTCTCTGCTCGGCAGGGAGCCTGCTTCCCTCTCTCTCTCTCTCTGCCTGCCTCTCTATCTACTTGTGATCTCTATCAAATAAATAAATAAAATCTTAAAAAAAAATTTAAACCTAAACAAAAGAATAATTCAGAGTTCACTTTTAGACTAAAATTAATTAACAATTTCAGTAAAGAAGTGTTTCATTGTATGTCTCACTCAAGTGCTTTAGGTTAATACCATAGACAGAAAAGTTGAATCATAGCCAAAATGGAACAACATTTCAGGAAATTATGTTTAAGTTATCTCTTTGCTTTCCCAGGAATCCTGAAATTGTTACTTTTCAGCAAAGTGAACTTAATGATGCGCCTTTTCTTTCCCTGGTGACTTCCTATAGCTTAATTAGGGTCAACTACCCTGTTCATCAGTTTTCGAGTATCTTAGATTTAGTCTTAAATTCCCTTTTGAGAAATAAATTCCCATCAGAAAGACCTCATGGGTGTGTGTGTGTAGGAAAATAATTTTGAGCAGTTAGGAATTAATGATGACCTTTCAGGGGATAGTAGAGGACATAATCATAAAAGTTGACTATACATCACTAAGAATGAGTAATGCACTCCTATTAGCATAATTGGCTAGTGTTAAAATGGAGGTGTCTACAATTATTATGGTTTGGAACCTTCTTGAGAAAATGAGGAGGTACTGGAAGGTACAACCTTAGACATTACTCTTGAAATCTCATTGGTGATCATTTGGAAGCATATATAAATTAAATACTTTAGTGAAACAAAAATAGAAAAAATCACATTAAAAGTAGAAAAATCAAGTAATACTGTTGTGTGTTAGACACTTATTATAAAGAAAAGCAATCTATAGCTTGGGCCATGTGTTTTGATAATATTGGAATTTGACTCATAGCTCTCCATGTCTTAACTGAGTGACGTTAGTGAAATTGTTTCTCTTTGCCTCAAAGGTGATTATAATGTTAGTAATTATTTCATAGGCTTACTATAAGAAATAAATGAGTTAATAATAATACCTACTGGTATCACATCTCTATTACTGGTTAACACACCTCACTAAACTTAATGGCTTAAAAAACTATTTATTATTTCTCATTGTTCTAGGGGTAGACTGGACTTAGCTGGGCAGTTCTCATGTGGGGTCTCTCATGCAGTTTATTCAGGGACTGCCAGCTCAGCTGGGCTGAATATCCAAGGGGACTCACCCACATTGTAATGCTGGCTGCAAGTGTGGGAGCTCAGGCTGTCTATGAGGTTTGGACAAGATAAACTACATAATTTTCAGAGCATAGTGCAAATGGAAAGCATTGGGGCTTCTTGTTAAAAAAATTATTAAGAGTTTCAAGACAGTGACAGCAGAAGCTGCATGCTTATAAATCTAGCCCTGGACTTGGGCTTCTCACCATATAATGGGTGAGTTCTAAGAAGCAGCACCCCAAGAGCATGCATCATGACAGACCCAGATAGAACTTGTAAGGCGTTTTATAACTTTGTTGATCACATTTCTGTTTGTGAAAGTGTCATCACAAAATCAGCCCAGGTTCAAGGGGAGAAGAATTAGACTCCATCTTTTTATGTGAAGAGTGGCATGCCTGTACAGGGAGAGAAATAATTGATGGCAGCCATCTTTGGAGATTATCTACTATCTGACCTTTAAGTTTTAAAATAATTACTAGGGAGATAATTCATATTAGTTAGCAAGGTACTTAGCGTGGAAAAATGCTTATATAACAATTTACTATTATCCTAAATTACAAACTTGGAAAAGAATCTAAAGTGACTTGGTTTTGTATGTGTTCTATGTATCTGACTGAGTTAAAGATGAATGTGATATCAGATTTTATCTTTGCTATTGTATGCAATTTGTCTGCTAAAATATTAGAAAAATTAACAGTTATTGCAGTTAGATACTCTAATGGTTAAAGAACATTCTTAAGGTAATTATTAATAAGTTTAATGTTGCTCTCAATGAAAATAAGCCCTTCTCTTTTACCTAAAGGTATTTTGCAGAAGTGGATAGTTTAGCTTTGACATTTCTGCCTATTAAATAACCATCTGCCACCTGTAGTCTATTGTCTTGCTACATTTATCACAGATGAATGCAGAACAAAAAAAATGAAAATAAATTGCTTTAATATAATACTCTTTTCTCGTACTTTGCCATAAAGTGCCACATTCCTTGAATGCATCTTAGCTAGTGTGTAACTTGGGATTCCAGGTTATAAAAGCTTTTTATAATCTTTAGTCATTTAACACTACCTACGTCTCATTCGATGGCTTTTCTTTTCAGTTTGTGCCAAAAGCAATATAATTTTTCAATTAGGAAGCAAACATGCTTTTTAAAATGAGATGCTGTTTCTGACATCCAAATTTTGTTTATAGGCACCAACAATATTCTAGAAAATCTTGTGTATAAAGATAATTATAAGTGAAAAGAACTACTAAATGATCATCCAGGACACCACAGAACAGTTTATTCTGTTGTGATAAAGACAAAAGAATATAGTCAATTACAAAACTATGTTTATTCTATTGTGTAAGGCCCTTGGAATTCACTGAGAAAATATGTATTTTAGAAAGTCAGTTAGTACACAAATAATGTCAACCCATATGGAAGGAGCCCATGTAGCTGGATGTAAGTAAATCTGTGACTCAATTTTGAATAGTATATATTGCTTATGAATTGCTGAGCTTATAGACCTTCATATTCAATTTATAAGAGTACAATCTTTCTAACCTTAGGTCCTTTCCTTATTTTTTCCTAGACCCCTATTCACTTTTATTACTTTTTCTTACAGTATCTCATCTTAAAGATTTTTTGGTTGAGGCATAATAAATAGAAATTGCATAAGTGCATATCTTGGTGAATTTCTGAACACATTTTTGTGTATAACACTTTGGAAGTCATCCTCATGCCATCCAATGACTAAACCATTCCTCTATCCCCCAAGGATAACCATTGTCCTGACTTTTAGTAATATATCTTAAAGTTCCTAGTTTGTATATTTTATATACATGGAGTCAGAGGGTATGGGATTTTTTGTATGTGGCTTCTTTTGCTAAAATTTATGTTTTTGAGATTCATTCACATGTTGCCTGTTGTGATATCACTTATTTTCATTGCTCTATAATATTCCACTGTGCAACCATTCTGCAACTTATTTGTCAATTCTATTTTTATTCAGCAGGTAGATTGTTTCCAACTTGGGGCTTTTATAAATAGCAGAACTACAAATATTCTTTTATATGTATTTTGGTGAACATTAGGACATGATTCTGGCAGTGGAATTGCTGAGTGATAGGATATGGGTATGTTTAACTTTAATGTATACTGACTAGCAGTTTTCCAAGTGGCTGTGCCAATTAAGACTTCCACCAGTGATGTATTAGAATTCTAGTGGCTCTCTAAATCCTTGCAATCTTGCTATTTTTGTCTCTTTATTTTAGTCATTTTGTCAGTATTTAGCTCTGATGACTAATGAGGTTAAGCACAATTCCATACGTGTATTGGCCATTTGGTTAATCTCTTTGGTAAAGTGTGTTCATGTGCTCTAGTAATTTGCCCATATAAATATAAGAAATGGAATTTTTAAGGAGGGTTATCATTATTTTAAAAATTAATTTATAGGGATCCTTAACTTGTGGAGTTTTAAAAAATTTATTCTAAATATCAACATTTTGTTGGATATATGTATTGTGAATATCTTTTCCTACTATTTGGGTTCTTTTTATGCTCTTAACAGTATCTTTTTAATGACTAAAAGTTCTTCTGAAGATAGTCCAATTAATTTTTCTTTTATAATTAGCTTTACTATATATCCTGTTTAAGAAAACTTTGAATATGTTCTATTTTCCTTAGATGCCTTATTTTATACTTCCCAAGTTTAGAACTATAAACCATTTGGAATTAATTTTACCTTTTGTGGGAGGGATATCCTATTTACCAAGCATCATTATTAAAGAGAGAATTATCTCTCTTTGAAACACAGTGTCAACTTTGCTTTGAACCTGGTGACTGTCTGTTTCTGAACCTTCTATTAGGTTTATTTATTTTTGTACCAAAGTTACTGTGTCTTAATAAACCAACGCATTTTTCATTGAAATAATTTGAGTAACTGAGGTCATTTAACAAGGAGCAAAAACATGTTTTTTCTTAGTAGAAATAATATAACCTAATGAAGTTATTATAAGTTAAAATTAAACAACTTTCATTTAAATATGAAACATAAACCACATGAAGAACGAAGATGTCATCACATGTATTTATTCATATTTATTTAACTTTATTCAATAACTACAATGTGTGAAATACAGGAATAAAAAAGGTAGCTAAGACATGTTTTCTACTCTCAACATGTCTAGAAAGGGAGAAAGGTATTTAAACAGACCAAACACAATGTGGGTGATATGCTATTTCTGTGCAATAAACATCTAATAGTCTAGTGTTTGGTGTAAATGGTGACATGTGAGCTAGACTAAAATTTGGAGGAAAGCCTAATGACAGTTCTCAGAAAACTGAATGGAGGCCTGGAAAAGATTGAGATGGATTCATTCAGTTTATAGTTTTCTAGGACAATAAAATTATAGCACAATAGGGAAAAAAAGTTGAAGATATTGAGAAAAGTGTAATTTTGATGGAATCTAAGCTACTTAGTCAAGGAAGTGAAGAGAAGAAAGTGCTGATAGGAATAAAACGGAGGGGCCAAGGAACTGGAAATCCCTGTAAGAACAAAAAAAGGTACAGCCAAGAGATAGGAAGATGTGGCAGAGGGTAGGGTTATTTGAATGCAAATGTGGTTGGATCACTAGTCTAAGGCATTGCCACAGAAGTGGGGGATTTCAGAGGAGTTGAGGTGGAGGTCCCTAGAAATAAGGAAAAGTAGATGTAAGATTGGGATACCATTGGGTCTTTTGGACATTGAAGTAATGGACTGTGGCACAATATGGAGAGGAAGGAAAATGAGTGTTCTGATCCAAAGGGTTCCTAGTGAGTGAAAAGGAGAACAGCCACTGTTAGGTGAGGAGACAAAAAAAAAGCACTTGTTGCCAGTTGTCTTCAGTCTTCATGTATCAATGATTTTGATGTGATTGTGACTAACTATTGGCCTGGAAATGCTGTTGAAAAGCAAGACTAAAGCTCTTCTCAATGAACAACTCTGGAATGATTGAAATCTGTGAGCATGAGTGTCTTTCAGTTGAGAGGGCTTCATGGGAAATGGTATCCTCAGGAAAAAAATTCTGTTAATCTGGAGTAAAATGGGAAGATATTGAAGGTGAGTGGTATTCTTCTTGGTATAATTAAAATATTTAGAAGAAAAGAGCAGTTGGCGTCAGGGAAGGATCTAAAGTATAGTGTGGAGGAGAGTGCAAGGTTGGGGGCAGATGGAGAAAGAGATGGGTGTTTGTGAGCCAATATAGAATTAGTCGATTTCAAGGATTTCAGAGTAATAGCACCCAGAGCTCCCCTGGAAAACTGATTCTGGTAGATTTCATAGGGATTGCCTATCTCTTCTATGGGTATTTAAAATGTAGTGATCAGAATCCTTGATAGAAAATGCATAGGCTAATCTCAGGTGTTTTGATTTTATTCTGTATGAAAACGCATAGGATTTTAATCCGAAAAAATAGACTAGAAAGAGGAAAATGACAGGAGAATGTGTTGGAATAATCAGTGACAATAATTTAAATGAGAAGAGAAAGATAATGGTAACTGGGATGGAAAGGAGAAATGAGATTTTATAGACACTCAGATGTAGAATCTACAAGATTTGTTCTTGAATATGGATACATGCTTGAATATGGACAGTTAGAGAGAAGTAGTAGTTGAGGTTTATATTTTCCAGATTAGAAGTCTGAGTGAATATCTTAAAGTTAAGATGATTAATCAAATACAGGAGGCAGCACATGTTTAGGCTGAGTATTTTGGGGCTCTCTTTTTTTGCCTGCCCAACATCCATTAACTTTTATGTGAAACATTCCATGCATTTCTTGGATAAGGATCCTCCCTCCTTTTTATAGTCCATGTTTTAAATAGAGCTGACTCCCCTGCTAGTACTAAGATGACCAATCATAGTATGGGATATTCTTGATCATACTAAGGGAAATATTGGTAAGAGAGACTCTCTCTTTGGGTTGGAAGCTGCTGAGAAGACAAGATGTAAATCTGAAGATGATGATCACCCTAAAGAATGGAGCCAGAACTGAAGACAGCTGAATTCTGAGATGGAAAAAACAGGAGATTAGAATGATGCTTTCTTTCCTGAAGACTTTAATACAATCATCCCCAAAGCTGATGAATCCTTGGAATTTTCTGAATACAGCCAAAACATTTTCCCTTCCCATCCTTTTCTTTCCTCTTCATTCCCTTCTTCTCCCCTCCCTTCACTTCTCTTCCCTTCTTCTGGAAATTATAATTTTGTTTTCTTTTTGTCCTATTCTAACAATATAAAATTCTTGACTATATAGTTGAGGAGGGAGTATAGGGGCAGGTATTTTTTTCATTAGAAATGTTAAATTCAAAGTACATGTACTAAAATCTGATAGAGATTGTTAGTGGGCAATTACAAGTAAGGAATCTGAGTTCAGAGGAAAATTTAGGGTCGGAGACAAAAGAGGAAAATATAAGTTTTTTGATACAGAAAATTTATTCAAGGATAAGATACAGGATACAGAAAATTTATTCAAGACGAGCGGAGAAAACAAGAATTGACACAGCTGAAGTACAGGTTCTCAAAAAACTCCAGTATTTAGAGTTCAGAGCACAAAACAGACAAATGAGACAGACAGGGAATAATCAGAATGGTAGACCATTGAGAAAGGTTCCATTCAAAGAACTTCTGGAATCTACTACTCAACTTCTACTCTACTACTCTATGACTACTCAGTGCTACTCAAAGTGCCCTCGGGGAAATTGTTTCTGGATAATGACAGCATAAACAACTGTTACAAAATGTAAACAAACTAAGCCCATTGTTTAGTTCAGCTAACTTTTGTCTTTCATTTCATAACAAGACTTTCTTCATGTAAAGGAAACAATGTGCTGGTTTGGATTGTTGCACAGGCTCCTTATCAGACTCAGTAACAGTTTAATGAGCATTGTTTAAGCAGTTTAAATAGCACTGATGTATATCCAATACTCCTCTGGTAGTGATTATTCTGTAATATAATCACATCAATGCATGGTGCATATTGTAAAAAGAGCACATTTTGATTCGAATTATTTAAAATTTAAATAATTGATAATAAATAGGGAATTAACTAGACGTACACAGATATGTATTATCTAAAGATTTGGGCTTAAGGGCTCTTCATAATGAAGGCATTTCTTGATTAACTTTGAAAAACAAAATTATTAACAGTGTTTTTTTTTTTTAAGTTTCAATTGGAACTTTGATGTTCGAAACTTATCATTAGAGCTGTCTGTGGAAGCAGAGGAAAGGAAGAGTGTGAAAGGGCTAGGGTGATCTGCTTGGGTAACTCTTCACCTCTAGGCTACTCCTTAAAGATTCCAAAACAGAGCCAAAATATTCTTCATTTCAGTTTGAAAAACACTGGGGTTGACCATAAAAAGCAATTAGCTTTGAATTTCATGTTGACTCTTGACTCTTGCACTTTCTGGTCCTGTGACCTGAAGAAAGCCATTTAAGCTTCTCGAGGCTCAGTTTTCTAATATTATAACACTGGGATGCAATAGCAATTTTAAAGAGTGGTTCTGATTACCTAATCAGTAGGTATAAGTGAGTGTGCTTTGTACAGTTTAAGGACTTGACTAATGTAAGAGAGTAGGTTAACATTTCATTCAGAGAGGACCTCTCCAATTCTCACTACCACCCTACGTGCTTCAGGGAGCTCTAAAACTATGTGGCCTCAAGTTGGTGCTTGAATCTCTCAAGTTCAATAGCTCCCAAACCCTGGTTATTTCCAGGAAAGTGAATGAAGAGACTGAAAAATGAGCACAATGTCCTAGTGAAATCTTTTCACTATGAGCAGGGACTTGCTAAAGTGTGTGAAGGGTCAGAGTCCATGTATGTTAACAGCACAATCAAAGGTATAACTTGAACTTTCAGTCCCTGATTTTCATGGCAAAGGTTCTAACAGAAATGGAAGTAAGAGGTTTTTCCTTTCAGAGATTTTATTCAGAATTCTGGACTTCTGGCAATCTTTTTAAGTGTCCTTTATGTTTATTCTTTTCTTGATTTCTCTTCTTTTCTTGCTTTTCCTTATCATTTTCTCCCTCGCTCCACCTGAACTTGTGTTTGAGGGGTGATAGTTCCTCGTGCATGTGTGTGGCACTTTTTTTCTTTGAAATTTAGGAACTGTACCTACATATTTCCTTGTCATGTGTCTTTTTGATTAAAAATGGAATTATCAAGTTTTCCTACTTCCCTCATTCACTGCCCTTTGTTCTAATCAACATTGAGCTTCAAAGGAAAAATTGAAGAGGCAACATCTGTAAGAAAATGTGAAAGAATTTTGAAGGCAATCTTCCAAGAAAAGTTGCAAAGGTGCACTAATGACAATAATACTTAAGTAATAATTCTGAGTCTTCATTAACTAAACATTTACTCTGTAGAAAGCACCCTTCTAGCTTCTCTGTGTCTATTAACTCTTAAATCTTATAATCACCTAATGAAGGAAATACCACTAGTATCCTCATTTTATTGATGAGGACATTAAAGCACAGAAATGTGGAGTAAATTTCTCAGGGTCACACAGCTAAAAAATAAGGAGGTTGGATTTATATCTAGGCCATCTGACTGCATAGACTGCTTTCATGGTATACTACTATGAAATAAATTCATCATCTGCAAGGTGACTGATTTGTCTATTGATTAGTACTTTTTGCTCCCCTTCCTGAGACTAAGAACCAAAAAGACATAATTAAGAAAGCATGTGCACTAGTCTGACTGCCTGGTAATTTTGTGGAATGGTATATAGAACAGGGATTGTCATTTTCATTGATTCATATACTCTTGGATCCTACACAGCAGAAGGCATTGGAGGACTCAACAGATTGTTCCCTAATCATCCAAATCCATGCAGTTTCTCAGAATAAAAGTTTATAATATTTTCAAACTATTTAGAGATTGGCAGCTGGATACACTATTAATTCCTTTTGGAGCATGCCACTTAAGATGGGCCTTAATGAATGCAGCATTTTATTTTTAATTAAAATACTTAGTTCAGGGAGCATTTATTAATAATTCTAACAGCAACAGATGGTCTGCTTATGTGTTGAAACAATCTTTACCCAAAATCAGTCAAAATAATTAACAAAATGTAAATTATTAAACACTTAAATATGTATTACGTATCATTACCATTCCCATAACATATTTTAATCTTTTATGAGAAAAAACATGACAGTTAAACTATAATATATAGAATATTGTATACCAAATGTTCGGAAAACTACATTTTCTTTTTTTTTAATATCAAAAATATCATTTGTTTTGGTAGCATTTTCTAGCTTTCTTGTCACTTAGAAATGGAATTAAAGTCACAGCTAAATAAACAGAATAGTCCTTTGGTAAGAACATTATAAATCCTTTACGAAAGAATTGCATCTAATATTGGACAAGAACCTAAAAGTTCAGGTCTGTCATAAATTTTTGTTGTTGCTGTTGGAACCCTGCGAATAGTTCACATCCTGTCCATTCATCTGCAGTTTGATAGGACTGCTGTGAAGCTCAGTTTCTTTAAAGCACTTGAGAATCTTTGGCAGAACACAGCCACCAATGTGTAAGGGTTTGCTCTATCTCCCTGGCCCTCACTTTCTCATTCCACATGCTCTGTGTTGTCTCCAAAATATACCTCTTTGACTCTTCAGATGAATTGTTTTATTTTCCTTGTGTTCCTGGGGCATCAAAGTGATATATATTTTCAGAACCCCATGTCTTGATGATCTTTGAGGACTCTGTAGTTAGGGGTAGATTTTAACTAGAAAATGATACTTAAAATTACTTCATTTGAGAAACCCAAAACAGAAAATGGGCTCATGGTTGAGAGCTGAGCATAGCTCTAATAGGCACCTATTTAGTGTGGCATTTGGGATAATATGGATCTGTCTTGAAAATTATGGAAACCATCAGTTTCACAGCATGGATTCTGAAAAGCACATTTTGTTAGGGAAGCAGTGTCTGTGTACATAGGGATTAAATAACCCTATTTTAATTCAAATTGTATGTAAGTTCAAAATTTAAAACAAGCATTTTAATTCAGTATTTTAATTCAATTTGTATTTAAATGATATTCTAAAATTTTAATAGTAGAGTTAAAGGGAACTGAAAGGTCATTCCAACTGTGTGACTTTGAATTTTGTCATCATAAAAAATTTATTAAACTTTTCTAAGCCTTAGTTTTTTCACCTATACACTGGGAATAGGAATATCCCTGCGGGGACCATCTAGCATGGTCTACCTGATAGGTTTGTTGTGACTGTTAAATGGAAAGTTCTTGCCACAGTGACTGGATATAAGAGACTATTTAATCTATCTTCCTTCTTTTAAAAACCAATGAAGAAACTAAGTTCACAAAGGTCAATTGATTTTCCCTGGATCACCAAATAGGTAGAAATGCCAGAAGTAAAAATGCTGTATCATGGATACAGGTCAGGATTCATTTAATTAAACACTTCTGATGTTTATTTGCTAGGAAAACATATTTGTCTCTAAATTTTCAGGTTATAATTTGCTACCAATAGTCATGTTTTGTCCACAGGAGTTACAGTATCTGTAAATTAGTTTTCAAGAGTGTTCAGTAGCTGCACAGTTAAATTATCTACTTTAAACTATAGCGGAAATTATTTAAAAAGAATACCTAAATCATAATCATTTTCTGGTCAGTTCTAATATTTGTGAGTGTTTTATGGTAAATGATATTTTCATACATTTAAATTTTGCTCTTATTGTCATTTGTTTGTGTTTAAAACTACCAAATGATCATGCAAACAGTTTTTCCATGGGTTTTCACATATTAACAATTCTTGTACCCAAAGGAAACAAATTTTCTTACAGTTTGGCCAAACACATAAATCAGCATTTCCAAGTATGATACTTTATTATAAATGAACAATTCCCTGAATTTTTTGGTCATTGAAAACTTTTGTTTTGCTTTCCAGCAGCTGTTTTCTACAGGAACAGCTGCTAATACTTATATATAATATTTATCAGGTTCTTTTACAAGCTATAAAACCCACAAATGTCACTTTAAAGGAAGTTTAAAACCCTACATATATTTATATACCAAATGGCTAAATTACTTACAAATTTTTTGGATTGATTGGTAACAGAATTCACTGAATCAAATTTTTTTTATATTCTTAGCTAGTTGTCATTCATCTCTTTGTAAAATTTCCTTTCATTTGTGGACCAAAATAATTTCTTCTATGACAAGATTTAGCCTAAACTGAGTAATTGGTATGTAATTCACTTAAAGATAAGGCATAGACAATTATATTTATTATGCAGGCTTTTTAACATTGGAGATTATATACTTATCATTAAAGATGCCAATTTAGTAAGGATAATGCATTATCAGTGTGCAGTCTGTTCCCCATTTCATTCCCTTCTTTTCACCCAAGAAGAAACACCTGCGCTCCATTCAGGATGGCTGCGGTTTCCCTGGAACATAATCAGTCACAACTGTTCAAATGTCATCTGTGGAGGTCTTGAGGCTAGATGGTCCCCGCAGTGTTTGAAACCATCCCCTCATTCTGCATTTCCTTCTTAGGTTGCCCAAGACAGTTGCTAAGATTTGCAAAGTGCATGGGAAGTTGCCTTGGGGTATCTAGGGCAGCATCGTGTCTAGAGGTTTGCAGGCAAGAATTATCAGCTTCTGCTGCTGCACGTGGTGGCAGGGAGGAGGACTGGGGATTAAGCAAGCCGGGTAGATCTTGAAGAAGAAAAATGAGTTATGCTTTCTCTGCATGTTTAGCATTCTGTCAGCCTCCTGGTCAACAGATCCTGCAAGAGGCCTCTTCATACTCCCAAGTAAAGCAAAGAGGCAGATGCTCAGGGCTTGGCAATCAAAAATCTGAGAATATCTCTAGGGTAGGGTTTGGTTCCATTAACTACTTGTCAAACGTCTGCTTTCTTAAACCTTTGTACTGCTTGAAATTTTACATGAATAAAGCCATGGCTCGTCGCATCAGAAATAAACAGAGAGAGGAAGGAAAGAAACTCAGATCAATTTAAAGAGTTTAATCCTTTAACAACAAAGATCCCCCCCTACCCCCGATCAATTCTCTGAGAAATAGTTTATGGGCATTTTCAGCACTTTCTGTAAGCTGGTTTTTGCCAATTTAAGCATGTTTCCTAAAATGCAAAGTGCAATTTACTTTGTTCAAATTCATTTTAGTATTTCTATTAAAATACTCATAACTACATACTTTCTCATCTTGCTCTTAATCTATTAATATTTTAAAATGAGTCATCTATTCCACTAACTCCTTTCATGTAGCTGTTGATCTTTTAATTTTTCCTCTTTTATTTAATCATCTCACTACCATTTTGACCACTAATTGTTATAGTAGCATTTTTAAAAACAAATGGCTGTTCATCTAAAGACCTTGAAGTTTCACAGCCATTCAATCCCCACATAAACATTTACTTGACATTCTCAAACTTTCTGGATTGACTATATATCTTGATACTATTTCAATTTTTTAAGGGAGAGTGGCAGGCAGAGGGAGAAGCAGGCTCTCCACTGAGCATGGAGCTCAATGTGGGACTCGATCCCAGGATTTTGGGATCATGATCTGAGCTAAAGGCAGATGCTTAACTGACTGAGCCACCCAGGTGTCCCTCAATTTTTTTTTTTTAACTAAGTCTTTCTTCCCTCAAAGGGTTTTGTTTTTGTTTTTCTTTAACATTATTCAAACTGGATTTGATTATCTAGTCTCTGATATGAGAAACCCTATCCATCCAGATGCTGAGCAATGTCTCTGTACATAGTTGATGGTTAGGACATGCTACTTGGGTGAAAAGTGGGAGATGAATGAAGAGGACACTCCAATCCTCTCCATAATTCTAATTCAAGTCAAGAGAGGACAATAGAGATATCAGTCTCTTAATATAGAACTTACCAAAGAGAAAGAATAACAATTATTTTCCAGGAAACCTAAAATAGTAGAGACTTAGAAAATCATAGTTGAGCCTTTAAGCCAGTTATAAAAAAACTTAGATTTTCAACCAGTTTTGACAGTCCTACTGAATGAGTGGCCCAGGAGATGAGATTTAGGTACATTTATCAAAGCTATACTTAGAATTTCCTAAATAAATATTTCAAAGTAACCCAGATCTTTTTTTAGTTTCCAAATTTGCCTTATTGTCTCATGACAACTAACTCACAGATGTGAGGATTGGTAATTGAATGGCTGTCACGTGATTTTGTAATTTAAATGTGTAATTGCACAGACCAGCAATAATTATGACATATTAGAGACTTTCTCATAGATTCCTCACAAACCAGGGAGCTTTGATCCCCTTTTCATATTTTAGGGAGAGGGACAGCAACAATAGAATTTCTTTTTTTTTTTTTTCTTAAGATCTTATTTATCCTTTTGTGAGAGAGAAAGAGAGCATGAGAGGAGAGAAGTTCAGAGGGAGAAGCAGACTCCCTGTGGAGCTGGAAGCCTGATGCGGGACTCAATCCCGGGAGTCCCAGGGTCATGACCCGAGTTAAAGGCATCCACCCAACCAACTGAGCCACACAGGCACCCTAGAATTTCTAAAGACATACAGGCCAAGGGTTTGCCATTCTGGAGTACTACTAGTATTGTATTGGTAGAGTACCTCTATTTTCTACCTGCCATGGGAGGAAAAAAAAAATTAAAGCCCTCTCAAAAATTATACATAAGTAGGTTATGAAAGTCTGCCAAATAAATGCCTTCTGTAAAAGAAAATTGGCAACTTCTTGATTAGTAAAATCAAGAGGTATCAATCAGACACAAGACAAATATAAGTGAGATTAGGTCATGTAGGGCCTTTTGTGGAAGACCACTGCCTTCACTGTAAGCAACAATAGAAAGTGTTATTCTCTAATACAAATATGCAGAAAACTCATTGTGTAGATAGTGTTTATTATCTATAAAAGTCCCTCATTTTTCATTGCTGAGAGTATTTCATTGAAGATATTATATCAAGTAGAGGCCTCTTGAATTGAGTAAAAATGGAATCTAGCCATTTTGGGTGGGTGTGTGTCCTAGTTTTGGCCTTTGAAATACAAGAAGATGTTCATTAAAGATTCTGGGAAGGTTCATCCTCACTGATAAATCTTTATTATCACCTAAGTATTGAAATGGTTTGTTATGTACTAATAGATAACCAGAATAGTGACCAATAATGAATAAGACAATGTTATATCTATGGCAAAATAGTTCTACAATTTTGAGAAAAATTGAAAAGGAAAAAAAAATGTTTGAAGTTATTAAAATTGGAAAGGTCAATCTTTTGTCAATAATCTAGTTCTTTTAATATACAAATTCATTCAAAAGAAAAATACATTCTATATGTACTGCTGCCGGGGTGAAAATCTGCCAAACACATGTGATAATGCGATGTGCATAGCCCCACTTTATCTCTTGTCCATGTCCAGTGGGTTTAGATGGGTTTGCCTCCCGATTGTAGAGTATTGCATCTTTCTGTAGTCCTGATCAGTGATGCAACCAGAAACTTGAATACTGGTATAAAGATTTCCTTTTCCTCCTCCAGAAAGTTCTTGCCCTTGAGCAGGATTCAGTAGAAGACTGCAATATTTGAAGCAGTCACCTAGCAGTTGTTTAACGTGCATGACTATGCCTTGCGGGCTTATACAGAAGGAGATGGAGCAGGTTGTCAATTATTTCTGCACTCAGGGCTATGGACTAACAATATGCTTGAGTGAGGCAGAGGTTACGCATCAGCTGCAACCCCACAGGCAATCGAAATCTGCCATTAATGGTGAGGAACTGAGAATTTCAACAAGGTTGGGTTTCGTTGGTCATGAGTTCCTAGTGATGCAAACTTGGACCAGGATATAACAGTTCTTGTTAAAAGTCAGTGCATCAGCTAGGAAATGAACAGGTAAGGTATGGCAGCAACATGTCATCAAATTATAGTTCAAACTCCAAGTCCTATGTGTTGTCAGGCCTTTATGACTACGAGACGGGCATCTTACTGACAGCACATAGAATCTAAGAGTTCTTGCAGATGTTGCTTTCTCTGGAATAAAAATGTGGCATGAATTTACCTTATTACAATCCCATAATAAAGCCATTTTATGATGCCTAAACTAGCGAAATACAGAACGGAGTGATTATGGCATCAAAAGTCCCAGGACCAAATGTTGATATGATCTGGGTATTGTATGGTGCACACATTTATTAAGTTATGGAATAAGGTGGTGAAGACATCAGCCATAAATGGGAATGGTTAGTAGCAAAGACACCAATCTAACAAACTTTGAGGTTAAATTGGTTCTAGGGCAACAAATGTGAAAGCATTCACAAGGCAAAGCCATTTCTCATAAGCATCATTAATATAACCAGATGAAATCCCCTCATCTTTGACAACGCTGTGCTCCTTCATATCATGCGATGAGGTGATCGCAGTCCTGTAATTCAGGTGTGTCTTCTGATCCTTTCCATGTAAAATGCAGAAGAATTCTATTTCCTCTTTCACAGATCTGTGGATAGATCTGATGAGGTGGGAAATGCAAGTTTTGCTACTTTTAGATCCTCTGAACTATTTGTCCTCACTGCCCTCCTTGACTTCGAACTCTGTGGTGTGGGTGCAGAGTATTAGCCATTGTCCTACCAAGGTCTTGCCTATTTCACTCCTTTTTGTCTTCCTCTTCTGCCCTTTTCCTTATTATCCTTAAAGCAAATCTTAACTAATTTGGAAACTTGGGAAGTGGATGGGAGGAAACTGAACCAAGTAGATCGTTTTTCTGCTGAATTCCCTGTTTATGTCTTGGCTTCTGATATGCAAATGCTTGTGATTTCACAACCTTTTCTGGAGGCAGTGGATGTCTCTGGGTTTAGTCTGGATGAGGGGAAGGCTCTGGGATATAACAGAATTAAAAGAAGTGAAAATTATGGGGAACAAAAACAAACGAATACATTAAAATACTGTTTTACTCCTCAAATTCAGTGGTAAATCCACTTTAAATTTTGAGTCTTTTCTTCTTTTGGCTACATCCTTACTTATTTTTATGTTTATTTCCTCTTTCTAGATAGAGACCTAGCTCACTCAATGTTAGTGTGCATTAGTCAAATTCTTGGGAAGCAGAACTAGAAAGAGATAGATAAAAATGGTCTGATAGATAGACAAACATATCCACTTACCTATCTACCTACTGACCTGGGAAGAGATTTATTATAGGATATTTTCCCACATGATTATGAGAACTGAGAAGTCCCATGGTCTGAAGGTGGAGACCAGGAAAGTTAGTGGTTTGGTTCTGTAATTCCGGGCACTAAGAACCAGGGAAGATTGATGTCTCAGCTCAACAGTAAGGCACAGAGTGAATTCAATTTTCCTTTGACTTTTTGTTCTCTTCATGACCTCAATGGGTTGGATGATGAATGCCCACACCCCATATGCTTTACTTAATCAATTCATATGGTAATATCTTCCAGAAACACTCTCACAGACATACCTAGAAATAATGTTTTACCAACTATCTGGACATCTCATGGCCCAGTCAAGTTTGCAGAGAAGTAACCACCCAGGGTGACTGAATTTTTCTCCTAGCAGGTAGTTTTGTTTTCTACTCTTACTGCGGAAAACTAGACAGTAATTTTTTTTGTTCCTTTGAAGAAAACTCTGTTGGCCAGTTATACATGTCACCTTGACTAGGCTATAGTCTAGTCTGTAGTTCTTTAATCAAATATTAATGCATATATTGCTATAAAATATTTTGTAGATTTTGTGATTAATGCCCATAATTAGTTGACTTCAATAAGGGAGATTCTCACAGGTAGTCTGGGTCAGCCTGATTCAATCATGTGAAAGGTCTTAAAAGCAGAACTGAGGCCTGATTCAGTCAGGGAAAGTTATTTTGTTTTTGGTTTTTTTTTGTTTTTTTTTAAGGGAAAGGTTTAAAAAGCGAACTGAGGCTTCCCTGAAGAAGAAATTCTACCGGGCAACAGCTTCAGTCCATGCCCAAGTGCATCCAGCCCTGAGAGTTTCCAGCCTGTCCTTCCTACCCTCTGGATTTTGGAGTCGTCTAGCCAGCCACTACAATCGGGTAAACCAATTTTTTGCAACAAATATCTCAATATATATCTTCTGCTGGTTTCTGATAAAGGGAAAAAAGAGTTGTTGGGTAAAACTGATGGAGATGTTTTCCTGTGGGGGGAAAATTCCCTTCTTAAGTGCAAAGATGTGGATTCATTTTTAATTTTTTTAAAAGATTTTATTTATTTATTTGACAGACGGAGATCACAAATAGGCAGAGAAGCAGGCAGAGAGAGAGAGGAGGAAGCAGACTCCCCGCTGAGCAGAAAGCCTGATGCGGGGCTCAATCCCAGGACTCTGGGATCCCCAGGACTCTGGGATCCCCAGGACTCTGGGATGACCTGAGCTGAAGGCAGAGGCTTTAACCCACTGAGCCACCCAGGCGCCCCCTTTACGTGGATTCAAATGTTGGCCTTGTAGGTTATGCTCTGTGTAATTCTTAGTGGCACCATTCATATATATGATGCTGTAAATGCCACCTCGTGGGGATTTTCACTATAGTAGCCCTGGTGACAATGTTTTCCTCTGAAGTGGTGAAAACGTGGGAATCTGAGTCACTAACGATGTCAGCTCTCTTGGGCTTTAGACCCTATGCAAAAAAGCAGCCCCAGAGTCACCCATCTAAGAGAATACAATTGAATCCACTTGTTGAAAAGGTGCGGATGATGAAGGACAGGTCCTTCTCATGAATAATTACTTCCACTGAGGTCATACAGCTGTGTTCCTAAAAGCGTGCTATCTTTTGGATAAAAGCTCTAGAATATGGAAAAGCGTTGGGTACTGGACATTGGATTTCTAATTCTGGTGTTGGAAAACAGCATAAATGAGGCTCTTCTGAAGGGTTGGTGGTCTAATCACAAATCTAGCCATTGCCAAGGACAGTTGCACTTTCCAGAGCTTCTGAGGCTTGTTTTTCTTTAGAGTTGAAGGATCACATTTACTGAATAGAATAAGAGACTATTTACCCTATAATTTCCTTGTATTTTCTACTCTTTCTTTTCCTATTTTTCTTCCTGATTTTTGTTCATTTCACTTAAATGATTCAGCATGGAACTCACAATTCTGATAAATTATTCTGAAAAAGATGGGATTGATTGGCTTATTATAAAATCTCCATATCTTTGTCAGATCTCCAAAGAAAGTTTTAGTTAAAATGTTTAAATAATATGTCAGAATACCCTGTAAAATAATCTAGAAGCACTGAACTAGACAAAATAATTTTAGAAAAACATCCAGCTTTAAATTTCTATCCCACAACTGTCAGTACTGCAGTGTCAGGTCACCCAGCATCACATGATGACCCCATGGTATGCTGTCTTTTAAAAAAGCATGCTCTGTTTCGCTATCCCCAGTCCTTTTCTCCATCTGCCTGCTGACCCATGTGGCTGTTTTAACATCCACCTCAGTGGAAGCCTCATACCTGCCTGGCCAGCAGAAAGTAACACAATGACAGCAGTTTCTGTGGGACTGCAGAGGAGGGGACGGGAAGCCTTAGATGCCCCGTCTTTTTCTGGACAGCTAAAATTAAGATAGAGGACAGCTCCAGGAAAAGTCATGCCCTGGAATTTTCAATTGGTGCACAGCAGTTTAGAGAGTGGGTGAATAAATGGGCAATCTATTTCAGGGCAGTTTCCCTTCTGGAAGAAGGGGCAATTTGTTTTAGGGTCACGTGCTGGGCAACTATCTGCATGAGAAACCCAAATCCTCTTGGAATACAAGCGATTCACCACAGAAACTTGTGATCACTTTCGCAGGAAGGCGAGATTGTAATGAATCAAGTTCTGTCAACACACTGATCAAGATTGTGTTCACCCCAGTAGTCACTGAAAGTGTGTTCTGGGTAGTAATTGCTTCCTCTGCGAGTATACGAGGTTATTTACAGACTAATTTTCATCTGAATTTCTTCCACATTTCCTGACATGACATTTAACTAGTGTAATTTCTTCAAATGATCATGTAGACAGTTATGTTAAGAGACCCCAAAGTCTGTTTACTGAGTTATCACCTAAAGCAAAATAACATTTTAAAAGTAGCAAAAATTTTAGTTTTATTCCCTCCTCCCTCGGAAATGACCTTTGCTTTACATTAAATGGAGAAAGAGAAATACTTTTACTCATTAAAAAAGGAAGTCATCTTTGGGGACTCTAATTATTGAGTATATGAGACTTCCAAAAGAACCATTTTAGGGAGTATCACTGACATAATTAAAATGCATTGATGGTCTTGAAAATAATTAAATAGCCACATCATTTATCTGATGTACAAGTTCGAGGCTAAGCTGTATTAAATCCAGTAGAGAGATTTTTTCCAATCATACATGTGGCTGCCAAATTTCACTTTGTGGTTTTAAATTTATTAGAACCCCAAATTCACTTTAAAAGTTTGATGTGTGGTACAAACAAAGCTTGTCTTAAACCTCTGTGAACTGAAACCAGCCACATCATATAGAGCTTTAAGATTTTGCACAGTAACACTTGTGGTAAGATGACAGCTATATCCCGCGACAGTCTGTGGTGTTGTGTCTCCAGTTCTCTGCCTCTAACGCTTCTGCCTGGTGGCTTCTGCGTCTCTGTAGGTAACTCAGAAAATCTGTCTGACGGAACACCATGGGAGGCATAACTCCAGATTAAAACCCAGAGTTTGCCAAGGCTATCAATTCACTTCTGAAGTGCTCATTCTGTTGAAACAGAAATTGTTGTAATGAAAAAGAAGACAATTCGTTCATATCCCTGTTTTAAAAAAGTTTATTTGTTCACTTATGGCCTGAAGACCATTCCTAAAAAAATAAAGGAGCTGGGCAAAGACAATCAAGGGCACCTCATTATTTGCCGGGGGAGGGGCACAGATTTTGAACTTGAAGGCAGCTGACTACCCTGTTCAATAATAGCAATCTCTTTAAACACAGTTAGGTTGATAGTGAAATATTTACTGAAGAAGCTTCCAGAATGATTTGAAGCCAGCTCTTTGGAAAGCATTCATAATCTCAGGGTAATCTGAGGCATCCGTATGTGAGGTGTCAGTGTGCCACGCTGAACAGAACAATGCCTCTGATATGCATCTGTGGATCATAAATAATAAAAAGTTATTTTAAGAGGTTTCATAGGCTCAACATAAAATTACCTCTGACTAAAAACAGGACAGGGCAGTTCTCAGCAGGGGATAAGAAAAATGTGAGATTTTCGAAAATCAGCAGTAAAGATCAGAGCATGGTGAAAGCCCAATTATATGAAATTTGAAGGACCTTTAAAAACTTTTTTGTCAAAAAGTGGTTTTTTTCCCCTGTGTGCTATAACTTTCGCTCTATCTTTTGTTAGCTATCCTTTTATTTTCAGTCTGCTCCTTCCCATATCACTAAATGTGCTTCAGTTTTTCTGGGGCAGAGATTATGGATGGAGTTTTCTATGTTTTGCTGATATCATCCTGTGAATTTATTAAAAAAAATTAAACTTCTAGAAATATGTATTGCTAAAAACAAGTGATGGGCCAGTTTTGACTAAACTGCTATTTAAAGTATCCATGTATATCTCCAGAAAACAAGCTTAGTAGCCCATTATGAAGCTTTTTTAAATGAAGAGACAAAACAGTCACTCAGAAATTGTGTAGCAGTACTTCACAGACAATTGCACAAATTATCCAAAAGCAACCGTGACATGAGCTCCATTCCATTTATAATATGACATAGATGATATGGCCCACTGCTTACAGGGCCACATCTCAATTATTTTAAATAGAAAACTTTAATAAATTCACTCAATTAAAGCTCAGTTTTAATCAGTTGCAAACTGGCCAAGGCAATGTCACTTTTTAAAGAAGCAGGACCTTCCTTCAAGGCATTATGGGACTTGCAAGGATCATATGCATGGGATGAAGTTATAAAACTAAACCATGAATGATGCTCTGCAAAGATATCTAGGGGCGGGGCACCTGGGTGGCTCAGTGGGTTAAAGCCTCTGCCTTCAGCTCAGGTCATGATCCCAGGGTCCTGGGATCGAGCCCCACATCGGGCTCTCTGCTTCCCTTCCTCTCTCTCTGCCTGCCTCCCTGCCCACTTGTGATCTCTCTGTCACACAAATAAATAAATAAAATCTTAAAAAAAAAAGATATCTAGGGGCAAGCCTTCTTTGTGCAGCATGTAATTGTGAAGAAAAAAACTTGGGTGACCTGCGATATGTTACCAATGGACTGATTAGAAGGGGCTTCCTAGAAAGTTTCTAAATTTCATCTTTAAAATTCAAAATTCTAGACTCTGACAAATTATTGTATAGAAATATTTTGTTTTATATGTTCTTAGTAAGATTAATGTTTTATAAGTTGTGGAACAACAAGATATAGAACACATACTTATGAAATTTCAAAGAATGAATTATGGCTTTGAATTAATTTTAAAAGGAAAACATATAGATGATAATATTGGTCTGCTCACATAAATCTAAAGTAATTTCTTAGAATAAAAATGTGGCTGAAAATATATTCCAAGTGTTTAAAGATCTATATATCATATTATTAACTGCATCAATTCATTTAATCATTTGCAAAATATATAAAGTCTCTTTAAGAATGAAACAATAATCCTCCACGTGTGCACAACACAATATTTTTCAAACAAAGGTATTTGTCAACTTCTTAGAAGGATGTTAATAGGTACTTTCATAATTTAATGATCCTTCTTAATTGGCTTCTAATTTGTAATAACACATGACAAAGACGAGGATCATGGTTACATTATGCTGCAAGAATCGTAAAATTTACCAAGATATGTGTGAATCTTTGCATGTGTGTTCATATAATTACATGTGTATATATACCTATATAATTTAGTGTTTAACATCAGATTCATATTTAGCAGTCATGCCCTAGTGCAAGAGCTTCTTGTTCATGAGTGATGGAACTGGCATCTAATCTGATGCAATTATCCTAATAGATGTCAAAATACTTTTAATATTATTTTGTAGAGGGGCACCTGGATGGCTCAGTCATTAAGTGTCTGTCTTCAGGTCAGGTCATGATCCCAGGGTCTTGGGTTCAAGCCCCAAATCAGGATCCATGCTCAGCGGGAAGCCTGCTTCTCCCTCTCCCACTACCCCGCTTGTATTCCCTTTCTCACTGTCTTTCTCCCTCTGTGTCAAATAAACACATAAAATCTTTAAAAATATATTATTTTGTATAAAACAAGATGATCACATGGTGATAAGCAGCATTGCTTATTCTAATACTCCAGCATATTGAGTACTAATTTTACTGTTCATGTAAAATTTCATTACTGCCCTATGAAGTGAAAATTTTGGAAAATAGGTTAATAAGCACTAGATAAAACAATGAGATAATTTTACCATAGTGAAGAGATGGCTTAGAGTTTAAAGTGTTTAAGTGTTAGAGTATGATAACCAGAAGTTTGATACATACACATAAGATATGTCAGAAAACAAATTGGTGTAACTACCAGGTAGTCAGGACCTATAACAATTCACCCTTGCTAAACCTGGGGGATTGCTTTCATCCCAGACAAGGTCTGTGGTTGGCAAAACCACAATTCAAAATGTCAGTGTTTTGGGGAAGATAAAGAGTTAAGAATCAAATGTAAAAATCCTTCCCTATCTTTTTAAAATATTTTTTAACTGGGCATATACAGGTTGAAACTGAATTTCTTTAACACTTATATTCTTCCTTGTTTAGTTTTCACAAGAAGAAAACTGCTTGAATAATGCCTAGTTAAAATGAAAGTTCCTAGCACTCTTTCCCCCAAATCTAGTCATTCATTATCGCTCTCTCTCTCTCTTCCTCCGTCTCTCTAATCTATTGGCTGACAATAAATTGATCTCTTTTCTCTAGGACCAGTCACTGCATTCTCTAAGTATGTTTTACTGATTGCTGTCATGTTTTTGTATTCAAAAGGCTTGTATTGAACCCCAGTGATATAAAAAAGAATCAAGTGTTTAAAATTTCAAGCATACAGGTATAAGGCAGCTATTGTTTAAACCATGTTTGTTGAAGGTTAAGTACAACTCCATTCCACCCCATCTTCCTTTTTCTTTAGTTATTTAAACTACAAACTTATGAGGCAAGAAGGAGGGTATGATGATTTGTTTGTTTCTGCTTTGTCCCATAACAGATTTGAATAAAATTAGTTGCTCTTTCTCATATTCTTCAATAGTTTCATGTTCTTAAAGTCATTCATGTCTTCTTCCTAAATTTGCCATTTTAGTACCAGGTGAAAAATATAAGAAGAAAAAAAAAAGGGCTATTGGGAATAATTCTATTGTGGGTGGCTAAATGCTAATTCTACATTGGAGGATACTGACTCCTCTTAGCTTTTTGATTAAAAGTCAACTTTTTATTGTAGATGATTTTTATGATTCGAAGGTTCAACTATTACCCTAATATAAACTAATTCATTACTGAATTATAGTTATTAAAAGGCTAATTTTATTAAAACTTCTAAAATTATATAACAAATGAAAAATTTCAGATTTCTATAATTATTCATTAAGATGTTTTATGAAATTATTTTGCTAATATGTATATGTAGGGGAAAATGGTACCTTTTATTCATTGTACCAAACTACTTGTTAAGGTGTTTACCCCAACACTCTCCCTCTCTGACTATAACCAAGTGAATTTTTTTTCACAATGCACGTTGTGATCACCTATTCAATTCAATTAAAACAGTTTCTAGATAGACATTGAGCATTAGAAAATCAAGGGTCATTCTGAACTCTTGGAGAAGAATAAATGAAACAAGATGGGGTTGGGAGGGAGACAAACCATAAATGACTCTTAATCTCACAAAACAAACTGGGGGTTGCTGGGGGGGAGGTGGGATTGGGAGAGGGGGAGGGGGTTATGGACATTGGGGAGGGTAGGTGCTATGATGAGTGCTGTGAAGTGTGTAAACCTGGCAATTCACAGACCTGTACCCCTGGGGATTAAAATACATTATATGTTTATAAAAAAAAAATTGGAGGGGGAGGCGAACCATAAGAGACTATGGACTCTGAAAAACAACCTGAGGGTTTTGAAGGGTCAGGGGTGGGAGGTTGGGGGAACAGGTGGTGGGTAATAGGGAGGGCACGTTTTGCATGGAGCACTGGGTGTTGTGCAAAAACAATGAATACTGTTACGCTGAAAATATAAATTAAAAAAAAAAACTAATTCCCCCCCCAAAAAAAATCAAGGGTCACAGTATCTGATTTAATATTCCTTTAAATTTAACTCATAACTCAGCCAGATCCCTAAAAGAGACTTGGTTTTATTTAATCCCAAGTTGCATTCTATTGAGCTGCTCTTGGAACTGACTTCAGAAGTATTTGGGAACAGAGGGGCAGGTGCAGGCATCGGTTAGAGATTGAGGTGGAGGATGGGATGAAGTTCTCTCTCAGGCTCTTCTGTGAGCAATGAGAATTGGCATTTCCATAGTAATTACAATCTTCCACCTGTGGAAAGGGAACATAATGAGTTGTCATTTCTACTCATTTTGTGGAATTTCTCTAATCAGATACTTTCTTGGAAATTCTGGCCTTCTGACGTTGAATAAAATATAGAATGTCAGTTTATGTGTCAACAATAGGAGAAACCTGTATCTCCTTTAAAAAGCCAACTTAGGGGGGAAAAAAAGCTAATTTAGATTGTGATTACTGTGTAACACATTCTAGTTAGGCTCAAAGTTAGAAGAATGACAAATTCAAGAAATCAATGCTAACTGATTTCAGAAGCAACCCTATACCTAAACATCAACCAACTTTCTCCTCTTTATCACATGACTGCTTTATTTGTCCTCTTTTTTTTTACCCTCTTTACTCCAGAGATTTCTGTAAAATTACATTTTCATGTAAAATTCACAGCACGCTTTAACTTTCAAGAGCCACACAGACATGTCGTGTATTTGCAATTGTGTAAAAATTCTCTTCTGTAAAGCATTTTGGTGTCTAAAATTTGGATTTCAGTGAAATATTAAATTAAAATATTACACATCAGCATTCTTGGAAATACAGAAGAGGCTCTGAGGGGTTAAAGTCAATCACTAGGAGTAGGACTACTGCCAATAATCCTACACCTGGGCAGACTTAAACTGAATTTTAGTCATCTTGTGTACATGATCAGTTCTCCAGAGGAAGGCTTTTTTTTTTTAAATTTAATTTTATTTTTTTAACTGCATGGGACACATAGGCAGAGACAGTGGCTGAAATGGAATCCATTGCATAAAATGGCTTGTGTGCTGATTGAATTTAAAATTGGACTTTCTTATTCCCTGCTTTTTGTTTCAGAGATGTGTGACAGGGGAGGCAGGTGTCTTGTAAATAAAAAATGTGACTCAGCTATAAAACATGGAATGGGGGGGAATAAAAAGCTTCACTGCTCATTAAAAAAAAAAAAAGGAGAGAGAAGAAAAGAGTCTGTGTAACATAAACAGTCTGGGCAGTTTCCAGAGATCAACTTTTGCACAATGAACCCAAGTATCAGGACACTTCTCTGGTTCTAGTTTTCACTAAATTTAAATGAGACGATTGAGATAATTTTATCTGAAAAGCAGCAATGACCTCTCTAAAAATCCTTTTCAATATATTTACCAAGTTTTCCTTAACAATAACATTTTTTAAAAAGAAATAGAAATAAAATAAATATCTTCTAAAAGATTCTTTGGTAGATATATTTGTGTGTGTCAGAGGGACAAATGTTTACACAATACCTCACTTATTATGTCTCACTTAAAAATTTACAGTACACGTTTCATGTGATAATTTGAAAACATTTTAATTTATTTAAATGATTTATTCAAACTACATTATTTCAGATGGAAAGAGATAAGGTAGCCAACCTCAGCCTCCATGGGAAGAGACATCATTCTTTTGCAATGTAGCAGAACTAAACATCCTATTTTCAGTATGTATTAGTTTCCTTACTTTAGTTTTTCCATCGAAATCATGTACTAAAATTCGATATTCTTCTTTCAAATAAAGCAAATTCCCTGTTGTCTTGAAGAAAGTTGTTCTTAGCCACATTGAATTTAAAGAGGAAAACTGCAACAGCAGTCAACAAATAAGAAACACACTAGGTACTTAAAAATTCTCTCTTGGGTATTGTCCAAGAGACTCTAGGGACCCAGGGAAATAGAGTATTTTAAGAGAAACAAAAACATACTTCAAAGAAAGAGGAATTGAATTTCTTCCTGAATGTTTTTATGTCTTTCCTCTGTTGAACTAGGGAGTCGGGATTTTAACAGCCTGTATCTTTTCATGGTGGATCTTGGTTGAAAAGCTTTCAAATGATAAAATCACAGGAATATTGGACATTCCATTTGATTCTTGAAAAATAGGACAATGAACAAACTAAAAACAAAGGGCTTATGGGGGAAAAGTCTTGACTGGAAGCAGAGTTCTCAGTAGTGTTCATCAGGTGGGATTCAGGTCCAAATTTATTTTGTTCAACAAGGAATTATTGAGTATGCACTATATGCTATGATGCTTCAGAGGAAAATTAGAAAATTTTATTCCTGATCCAGAATAATATAGATTCAAATGGTGGAGGAAAGAGTGAGAAATGATCTTAAAGAAGCAGAGATTCTAATGTATTAATAAGATCAAAAAGAGAGAGGCTAGAGATTTCTCAAAACTGTTATACAAGAAACAACTCCCAAAACAAAAAAACAAAAATACTAAAACCAATTAGTATCTTTGATAATAACTTAATAGATCATACAAGCAACATATTCATTACAGAAATATCACTATAGAAAACCAAAAAAGGAAAATAGAATATAGGCACACAGAGAACCGCTCAAATGTTTTAGCATATTTTCTTTCATTCTCATTTCTGTGTGTCTTTTCATGAATGGAATAATGAAAATTTGCTTCTCCCCATCCTTCATTATCACTATTATTATCCCATATGACCATTCAGACAGCAGAGTTACTTTAAATATACCCTACACCAAGTGTGAGGTTATATCATAGTTCAAAAATACTATGTTAACTTAAGTGAAAAATGGGATTTTCGAGTGTATTAAAATCTTGAAAACAGAGATTTTAATTGAAAGTACCAGGCTTTCATGAGACAGGACCAGATTCCAAGTTTTCAAGAAGTCAAATCCTGGAAGCCTGGAAGTGCAAATTTATAATATATACTCTAGAGTAATTTCCTGAGGATCTCTTTCCCTTCCCAAATCATGTAAGTACAATTAATTGACAAGGGATGTAATATCAGAGAGCATGACAATAGGGCAAACGATGTTGTTGCAGCCCCCTTCTAATACTAAATTCTGGATATGAAAAGGTGATGGGGCTCTGAACAGAAGGCTTTGCAGAGTTGAATGGTGGAGGCTGCAGAGCTCTGAGAGTTTTCACATAGGAGCCAGTACTTAAGTGAACTATAAGCCATGGCAAGAGAGGGGTCTATGTTGAAAGTCTTGAATATTCAACATGGTACAGGTGACTGAGGCTCCCTGAGTGTCAGGTTAGGAAGGGATTAGAAAATGGCAAGAAGGGGGCACCTGGGTGGCTCAGTGGGTTACGCCGCTGCCTTTGGCTCAGGTCATGATCCTGGGGTCCTGAGATCGAGTCCCGCATCGGGCTTTCTGCTCAGCGGGGAGCCTGCTTCCCTCTCTCTCTCTCTCTCTCTCTGCCTGCCTCTCTATCTACTTGTGATCTCTTTCTGTCAAATAAATAAATAAAATCTTGAAAAAAAAAAAGAAAAAGAAAATGGCAAGAAGGTTTAGTAGATAACTGGCATTGTGACGAGGCAATCTCAGAGAATGGAGCTTTAGTGTAAGAAGTTATGATGGAACCATGGATACAAGTAATAGATGCAATGGATGCAGTGGATACCAGGCACACCAAAGATCAGACCAGGCAAGTAAATAGGACAGAGGATTGTGTGTAAAACATAATATGATTATCTGTTGAATCAGGGACATCAAGAAAGCCATCTGGGAACTTAGACAATTCTGGAAGTAAAAAATAAGGAATGAGGAGAAAGAGAATCTTGATTTAACTTGGTTGAAATAATAAGTTGAACATAAATAAACTGAAATAATAACAGCTACTGTCCATCTTAATTTGAATTATCTTTTTCTGTGCTTCCAAATTGAAATGCATACTTATGAGCTAAGTAAACGAGTATAGCTCATAAGTATGTAGCTTTCAGTTCTCATCAAATAAAAATTGTATGATATCCCAATATTATCAGTTAATAATTTTCTAATGTTAGACGTTTTAAATTATTTTTATTTTAACTAATCTACAATAAATACCTCATATACATTTTAGTGTGTCTCACCTATTTATAATGGTTAATTTCTAGAAATGCAATTACTGAATAAAAAATCTGATTATTTGAATTTTTTTTTAAATTAAAAAATTATTTTGAAGTTTTCATTTTAATTCCAGTTAGCAAACAGTGTAATATCAATTTCAGGTGTACAATATAGTGGTTCAACACTCCCATATGAGAACTTCCATACATCCCAAATGTACTCCTTAATCCCCATCTCCTATTTAGCCCATGGCCCCCCCAACTTTCCCTCTGGTAACTATCAGGTCATTCGCTATGGAAAAGTTTTACTACATATTTTAAATTTTCTTTCAGAATGGACATGCCAATTTATTCTCCAATTAGCATTGCATAAGAGTTTCTATTTCTCTTAACACGGGACAGTAGCAGTTAAAATTATTTAAGAATGTGGATGGCTATGACATGGTAGTTTTAATTTAATTTCTTGATTGCTAAACGATGCCAAAGCCTCTAAAATCACTGAGAATATGCTATTGACTTTCTAACGTTTTCTTCTGTTTCTTGAAGTAAAGTGAAAATATTTCACAGGGAAACATTTGTTTTGATTCTCATATTGGTCCCTACTCATGTGTCTCTCTCTGCTCATATTTAATGGGATAGGGGAGGCTTATCTTCAGAAGTGGAGCTAAAACAAGTTTGCGTCAAAAGTATGTGAGTCTCCAAATGTGTCCATGATGAAAAGAGAAGGGAAAGTTAAGATTTGCTGGAGTCTTAATTTGCTGCACTATAGATCGATTTGCCTAAGGGAAGCAAGGAAGGAATTTTAGTTATATGTGCCATTCTGGAAGGGATCTTCATTGCTGTTCTGAAAATTTTCTTTTCCATTTATGTTGCAGCAGGCTGAAATTAGTTAGAATACTGTGTGCACCCCTTTCTAATTAACATTTTGGTGACAAAGGGAAGAGAGTTTAACACATGGATTCAAACTCCTAGTTGGGCCAAAAGTCCATATGCAAATATTAAGGCTTTGCTTTCAGAGGATTTTATGGTTTATATTCCCATAAACAATGCATAAAACTGCTTATTTATCTACACCTTCAAATATTCCAATGTGCAATGTCATATCCAAAAATTTTGTCTATTATATAAATTTGGATTTTATAGAATGAGTGTGATTAATATTTTATATGCTTTTTAAATTATCTCTTTCTTTTTATATTAACCTACTTGAAAGGTGTATAACGAATTGTCTCCAAATTCAGCAGCTTAAAGCAACAAACATGAGCTCAGTGTTTCTGTGGGTAGGGAATTCAGAGGTAGCATATTTGGGTTGTTCTGGATCAAGAAGTTGAAGTCAAGATATTGCCTGGTTTATAGTTTTCTGAAGGATTCAGTCTCAAGATGGCTTATTTATGACTGTTGGCAGTTAGTGTTAGTTCTATGTTGGCTCTTAGTGGGAAGCCTTAGTTTTTCTCAATGTGAGTTTCTCCATAGGGTGGTTTAGGTGTCCTCACAGTATTGATGTTGATTTGCCCTAGAGCAAGTAATCCAAAATAACAAGATAGAAGCTTCAATGTCTTTTGTGATCCAGCTTCAGATATCACACTCCATCACTTCTACAATATCATATTAGTAATACAAGTTATTCCTATTCATTGCAGAGGAGAACTCTAAAAGGATTCTGAAAGTCAGCACCTTGATTCCTTCACACATGGATGCTGTTCTCACCCTACTTGTGATACCCCATAACCTAGCTGTTCTATGTGGATAGCTTCCTCACCTCCACATGGGTTTCAACACCCTGAAGAGACCCCCTTGAGAGGTTATTGAGCTCTAAAACCCAATTCCAGGATTACCTAGTGTGGACCCCCTTCTCACTATGGTAGAACTCTGGCAGTCCACTTTGGCCTACTGGGCCAACTCCCCAACCCTTCACCCACTTGAGAGGACATCTACTTTGTTCTCTCTCACCAAGAAGGAAAAAGAAATAAATGGGAGAATTACCAATAGCATTCCCTGAACAATAAGGAAAACAAAGTTCCAAATATCTGTATTATTACCTAATACTATACTAGGCATTACAATAAGATGAAAACATAAAACTTAAGGATTAGAAAGAACAAACAGAGTTATTATTTAGGAATGGTATAACTCTACATAGAGAAGACCAAATAATTTATAAAACAGAGTAATTTACAAACAAATTGTTAGACATAATGGAGTTTAGACAAATTGTTAGCTATAATATCAGTACAGCAGTACATACAAAGTACATTATTACATCTCTACCCTTCAGCAACAACCAAAAGAAACAAACAGAAATTATTGAACATAATTAAACAAAAACCACAATTTATAATAGTGACAAAAATTTTATCTTGAAAAATAAACTAAAAACCATGTGCAAGACCAAAAGATAATAATTATACTAAAAGATATTAAGGGAGACTTTAATAACAAGTGATATCTCATGTTCATGGAAAGAAGACTCAATAACAAAAATTTTATAACTTCCCGTTTTGACCTCTAGAGTTGATGAAACTGTTAAAAGAGTACTTATGGATTGTTAAGAATAATAAGGGAAAGCTTCTTTATCTGATATCAAGACATCTTATAGAACTAGTATAGAGTAACATTAGGTCCGATGGACAGACTGACCAATAAAACAGATTATAGGACCCAGAACATATAAGCTCAATTGAAATTGACTTGCAAAACCTAAAAATTTTAGAATTAGGAAACTCTTTTTAAATAAGTTATAAAGAGCAATAACCATAGAAACATAAATTATTAATTTGATTCCATTAAAATGAAGAATGTTTCATTATAAAGAAATGAAAAGATAAATTGTGAAATAGAAAATGTAGCAACATAAGTAACTGACAGCATAAAAACATGCGAATTGCTAAGAAGAAAAAAACTAATAGAAAAAAAATAGGCTAATGGCATAAATAGGTGTGATAGACAGGTGTAGCTCTCCACCAGGATTCTTGCCTCCTGGTGTTCAAGCATTTTGTCCCTTATAGGTGGGGCCAGTAACTTCTAACCAGTAGAATTTGGCAAAGGTGATAGAATGTCACTCCCAGGATTATGTTACATTACATGAGACTCTTTTGTTAGCATACTTGTGCTAAAGACTCTTCTTGTATGTTTAATACAGTAAGCTGCCATTTTGAGAAAGTCCTTATGGCAAAGAACTATTTGACAGCATTAAGGAACTGGGGTAACTACTAGGCACTGAGGGTATCTTCCAGGTGTGAGTCGTTAAGAAGCCCAGATCCTCAGAACTACAGTCAAACAAAAGTCTGCCAACAACCTGTATGAGCTTGAAAATGGATTCTTTCCCAATTTTGAATGTCCCAGGTGAAAATGAAGTCTATCAACTTGATTGTAGTGTTGTGAGACTCAAAGCAAAGGACCCAGTTAAGCTATGCTTAGAGTCCTGGTTCATGGAAATTCTGACATAATGATATTTTTCTTTTAAAATACTGAATTTGGGGCACCTGGGTGGCACAGTGGGTTAAAGCCTCTGCCTTCGGCTCAGGTCATGATCTCAGGGTCCTGGAATCAAGCCCCGCATCGGGCTCTCTGCTCAGCAGGGAGCCTGCTTCCTCCTCTCTCTCTCTGCCTGCTTCTCTGCTTACTTGTAATCTCTGTCTGTTAAATAAATAAATAAAATCTTAAAAATAAAATAAAATACTGAATTTGTGGTAACTTGTTACACAGCAATAGATTACTAATACAGCATGTACTTCATGGAAACTTGAAAGACATATGGACAAGAGAAATATACTTGATCTCATTAATCATTAGGAAAATGCAAATCAATACCACAGTTAGATGTTTTTTGCCTATCTAACATATTGGAAAAATGTAAACATCTGTAAATAAGAAGTGCTAATATAGTGGTGGGTAAAGTAGAACTCATTTCATTTTCTTTGTAAGTGCAAACTGGTTCAACAGCTTTGCAAGGTAGCTTGAAATTATCTTGGAAAGGTGTCTAGGGTGGAGGATCAGGAGTCTGGAATAGGGAAGGAATATATAGGTAATCGGAGTCATGGTAATGTTCTCATTCTTGTGTTGGGTGGTGTTTGACAAATGTTCATTTTGTTACTGTACTTCATATATTACTTAAAAATATTCTTTTGAATGTTTGATGAGTGTTTTAAATGTTATATGATTAAAAGGTAATGAAGGGAAAAAATAAGAAAGCTTAAACTATTTTAAATATTTAAATAGAAAAAGAGACAAACTTAGTTCTTGGGAAAATATCAAAACAAAATACTGACTCCTGCTATCAGTGTTTGCATGTGTGTACATGTTGGGATGGGGAAAGGAGGAGGAGAGGGGGAGAGCAAAAAAACAAAAAATATAAGAAATCAATAAAATATAATGAGGCAAAAATAAACATTAAAATGTTCTAATACCACCTTTCTAAGAGAAAATATTTATACAATAAAATAATAAATGAATAATAATAGATAATGTTCACTTTCCTATATCTAAAACTTGATGTTTCATTGGGTTCTTTCCATCTCAACATTATATGCTAATACTCCTTCCTTGGAGATAAATATCATGGTCTTAATACAGGACCTGAAAAAGTATAATATCCCCAAATTACTTTATTTTGTCAGATAGCTTACGGAAAACACATTAATTTGCCTCTCTTTTTTTTTTTAAGATTTTATTTATTTATTTGTCAGACAGAGATCACAAGTAGGCGGAGAGGCAGGCAGAGAGGGAGGGAGGAAACAGGCTCCCCACTGAGTAGAGAGCCTGATGTGGGGCTCGATCCCAGGACCTGGGATCATGACCTGAGCCGAAGGCAGAGGCTTTAACCCACTGAGCCACTCAAGCACCCCAATTTGCCTCTCTTTTGCATAAGAATGTTCAATGCTATTCATAAGTAGATTCCATAAACCATGGCATTATTGCTGTCAAGTAGTAACTAGAATGAAATTACTAGAGTGAACTATGGCATTACCAGAAATGATATATCAAATCTGTACCAAATTAATCTCTTATTTTAGTTTTATTTTCTATATGTAGTATAAGATAATGAGATCCCTCAAAATTCTAAAAATCCAGTATCACAGAGTACCTTAGATATTAGACCACAATAAATATTAAAATCGAGTCTTTGATACATTAGAAATGTGAGAATAGTATATTTGTTACTTGAAGTCAACTCCACTGATTCAACAATTCTATTTCTCCACCCATTTTTACAATTAAGAAAATGATATTTCAAAGAAATGCTTTATAAATGAATAGCAGAGATTTTTTTATTTGTCTATATTTTCCATAAGTCTCCAAATTTATTCATGCACACACACATACATAACAGACAAATATGTATATGTGCTTGTTAGTAAAATCACTGCCAGGTGATTTTAAATAAGACATGACCACTAAAGTAGGTAACTGTAACATTTTTTTAACCTTAAAAATAAAGAACAAACTAGAAGTGTCCTTGTGGAACTTCAAGATCTGTTTGACTTTCAGGTAAAATCAAAGACTTTTCTATAGTTTATTCCCATTTTTATATTGAGCTTACTTTAGTCTCAGTAGAACTATGATATACTGTTCTCAGTGGAATAAGAAACAAGTAACATGGATGGCTTAATAGGGAATTTGACTTTGAATTTATTTCCTATTTAAGCTTCAAGAAATTTTCACAAAGACTGAAATGTTTTGGACTATTTTTAAAAGAACAAACAGAATTCTCCCTGCTCATACACTACCTACAGGCTAAAAAGCACTCTGACAGCTAAAAAAAAAAAAAGTCCCTTTGAGATGGCAGAATGGAACCCCAAGTACAGTACTTCCCCTAGCATAATGTCATTGAACAGTTCCACGTCCTTTGTTCTTTCTAAGCCTACTTTGAAAATGGAAAAGTTAAAGATGTGCATACGATATAATGGAATTCTTTGTGCCCTCTTTTATGAGAATAGGATATTTCATGATTGAAAGAATCCATGAAATTTTGCTATTACAGGTCCATCCTTTTCTTTGAGTTTGAACATGGAACTAGGTTACTTTTTTGTTCTTCCATGTATTTACAAATCCATTATCAATTCTCTTTGTGATGACTATTTCTCTTTCATTTAATGTGTCTATCAAGATAGATGCAACTTCTGAGCCTCACATATACAAGGTGACCTTCTGTATAACAAAAGAAAATAGATTAAATAAGAAGTGATTTGTCCTATAACATGCTTTTCACGTTTTAGCAAATAACAGCAGAACAGTTTATATCAATGATCCTTAACTCTAGATGATAAAATAGCATTATTAAAGTGCTTATTAAATATATTTTTATTATCTAGTTATTTATTGCAAAAGAAGAGATTCTTCACATGTCAATTCATAAAACGATATATTTTTGACCATTCTCTAACATTTAACAGACACTGTGCAGAATGTAATACAACCCACTTTTAAAAATTATTTTAAGTGGCAGTTTAATCATGGTTTCTGTCAATTTTGTAGAATCTGACTGTGAATATAATGAAAAAAAAATTTTTTTAAATAAAGACCCCTTACATTTCTCCCAGTTCCAAGTATAAAATAATTTTACTTTGTATATTATTCAAAGAGCATAGCTAATTACATTAATTTTCTTATTCTTTTTAAAAAGATTTCACTTTATTATTTTAATAGCCTCAACATACCATAATATCAAGCAAAAGAACATCTTACAGCCATTTCTAAGCTTGATTTTTACACTTAAATCCCTGGAAAATATACTGCCATGCAAGGACATAGTTCATTTGAGATTTATATTATGTTTCCATTTTTACAGGAGACAATTATACAAAAAATATACTCTATTCCTACAGGTTTAACAAACTTTATTTTGTTTTTCTTGTCCAATAGTTCAATATATCAGAAAGAGACTACAAAAATAAAACTATTTAAGGTATAATTGATATGTGTTCTTGGCTGGTGTAGCTTGGAGGACTTATGGTATTAATTTGGGCTAAGACTAGATGGGAAGCAACTTAATTTGTTGGTAATGATTCACCAGTGCAGCTCATTTACCATAGTAAATAGCAAATATTCTAATATAGGGGATAGAAATATAATTTCATCACAGGATGAAGTTATTTTTTAACATATCATCCATAGCTTGAGATGATGTGAATTTATTTTATGAGGACAATGTGTCACCATTTGAATTTCCATGGGATATTGACTAGATCAAAGAGTAGCATAATGTAAATTAAATTCTATCTTGGTAAGCAATGGACATAACTAACTGGGATAAAATATAAAAGGTCCTCCAGGATTAAGAGCAATTTAAAATGGTAGAAAAATAGTGAGAATCTAATATGGTCTTAGATTAGATAGGCTGGTAAAATAATTTGTTTGTTTGTTTGATTTTGTCCAATTCCTTATTACCTTTCAACTATCAGTTGTATTTATAAATCTGAAATTCCCATATATCTTAGTTCTGTTGCTTAAGATTATCTGTAAATGCCCCTTAGTCATATGGCCCTTTTGAAGTTTCTCTGGACATGACTAATCTCCTTTCTTCAGGAGTTATTAAACTGCATTCATAGTTTATGTTTATCAAATCAACTGGAGTTGAAATGATGAAAAAGTTCTTTTGATCCTATATGGCATATTAACTAAATACATATTCCTAATAATTGATCTTCTGAATAATATTTTAAGACAATTATGATTCACTTGGACACTGTTGGCATTTGTTGGATGCAGCATAAATCACAAATAAACAGAAATATTCCTGGGATTATATGTAAACCTTGATTAATACATTGAAAATACTAGCAACTTTAATACAACCCCAGGATGATAACATTAAATTACTTTTAATGAGTGATTTAAAAGTTAATTGACTACTTTTACAACAGTAACAAATGGAAAAAGATATTATATCCCCAAGCATTTTTCAAAAAATTAATGAGGCAATAAGAGCTATGTAAAGCAGGTAATCACTTGTTAATTGATCTATTATTAGGATTATATTAAGCCTGGAATAATATATTTCATTCCAGATTTCTTTAAAATAGACAAGGTAGTCACACCCTTCCTGAAAAATCTTTAGTCTGTTGCTTAGGTAACCAGTTAGCCATTTATAACAATAGGGAGAGTAGTTGACAGATCATTAGTGAAATAAATATATGATCTCTATGAACTCGTATCTATCTACATGCACTAACTGTCTTGTGATGTGAGAATACATCACAGCCCTCAAAAGACATTCCTCCAAACTGTTTGATGGGGAGAGTGTTATGCTGGGGGAAATGAATACAAAGAAAAATTACCACCCTGTGAGAATTAATTTGCTTTGATTTCATTTGAAAACTTCTAGATATATTCAGCAATATTCCTTAGTGAAGCCCACGTATGAGTTAGCTAGCAGGATAAATGGAATAATTCACCTTTCAACATTACTTTGTTGGCATCCTTCAAACATTAAAAACTATTAGGATCCATTATAGTGCTTTTACCCCTCTCCCACCTCTCATCCATATTTTAGCCCTAATTATTTCTACAAATAGGGATATGTTTTCAGATATTATAATTTAATAGATTCATTCTTATCTACATACCAATATCACTTTCCTTTCATCATATAATTTGTGGAAGATATCTAACTTAAGTTCTTTCTTCTCCATCTACACTTGAAATCTGAAATGCTTTTTATGATTTGTCTCCCTCCTTTCATACACTTTTGGAAGTAAAGTTCTCCATAGTTTTTCACATAAAATAAAGCAAAGCCTTTTTATTGGTTTGTTTCAAAGCTTGAAAGAGCCGCAAGATCTGACCTGGCCAAACCAGGAATGTTGTTTTTTTCCCCACTCTAACAAATAAGATCATATTAATCATATAATGAACCAATAAAAATGAATGCCTGATTAACTCCCTGGCCAGAATTAGTTACAGCAGGAGCAGTTGTTCTTACAACCTCAATTAGAGCTTGTAAATGATATGGGTAGTCAGTGAATTACTGTTTTTGATATGGTGTTCAAAATTGGCTTTGGTTGTATCTTACTCACATCAATAACAGGTTCCTCATTGGTGATGATATTCAAATTTGTAAAGTACATTAGTCTATAAATACACTAGCCATTTTTAAAAAAATTACAGTTGAAATAAGTCAGAGTTTATTTTACTTCCTGTGGGCAAGCTGGCTGTGTTGTTAATTCTTAATGTTCTTTGTCCCTAATTATTTTATTTAAAGCCTGGGATTGTTAATGTCAGACTGAACAAGCAGTATTAGAGTATTTCACAAGAGGCATAATAAAATAAAAGGCATAGGTCATTTGGCATAATTATTTTTGCATTCCTACAACTGCTTATTTTAATTTTCTTTTCCAGTAGATTCTTCTTTGTATTCTTTTTAATGAGGTTATTTCTTAGTTCAAAATAACAAAGCCATTGCTGTTGCTTTTCTGGATATTTATCATTGCATTCTCCTCAGAAAAAGTGAAGAAAATTTCTCACCAGTTCTTTCATTTAAAAACTTTTTTTTTTAGTTTATTATGATTGATTTTGTGCTGTAGTATCATTTTTGGCTGTCCTCAAACTCAACAACAATTATTTTCCATCTAACCTACTTCTGACAGTATACCATCAAAATTATTTAGATTTTATAAATTCTTTTTGTGTTTTTATTATGTATTTTTCCTTATGCCGAGTGATCTACAGCTCCTTAGATTATTATTATTATTTTTTAAAGATTTTATTTATTTATTTAACAGAGAGAGAAAGAGATCATGACCTGAGCTGAAGGCAAAGGCTTAACCCACTGAGCCACCCAGGCGCCCTGATTATTTATTGTATAATATGACTATTGTGGGTTTTGATTATGCCTATTTTATTGTATGATTTTTTTCCCTCTTTCTAAACTTTTTAAAAATAAAGTAAAAAAAATCCTTTTCAATACTTTGGCAACCTTGAAATTCTAAAAGAATTCACATAATTAGTACTTTGTAATACTATTTAATGATTGGGAGGATTTGATGAATGAACAGTCATTCATGTTTAAGAATTTATGGAGATCAGTAAAATTTGTTGTGAGTTGTAATGTGCTGCATATAGGTATTCTACTTTATTTTGTAACTTTAAAACTTCCCACTCAAAGATATTTTAAAGTTGAAATTTTAAAATTTTTAAATAATAATGTTTTTCAGTGATTTCTTCTGGTGCTAGAGAATGAAATAACTAGGACCAATTCCCCACAGGGATCAATTAAAAATTGGACAAAATGTTTATTAAAACAATTTATTTGCAGACATACTATTTACATTTTGTTGTATAGCAAACGAACCCCAAATCTAATGGCTTAAAGCAGCTGCAATTTATTTAACTCACAATTATGTGGGTTTGGAATTTAGACTGTCATTCTGCTATGAGCCAGGTTTAGGTGATCATGGTGAAACTCATGTCTTTCAGATAATATGTTATTTGAAGCTTCTTGGTTTATTTACCTCATCTGGAATGGGTGGGATGACTGGAGTTTCTTTCCATGTTTTTCATTCCTCAGCAGGATAGTCTGAGCTTGCTTCCATATTCATTATAAGGCTCCCATGAATAGCAAGACTATATTGCATGAGACGACTGAGTCTTGGGCATTGAACTTGTATAGTACCATTTCTCCAATACTATTCGATTAGCCTAAGCAAGCCAAAAAGCCAGATAAGATTCAAGAGGTGGGGCATTGAATTTGTGATTCCATCTCTTGATTAGAGGAGCTGTAAAATATTGTGACCATTATTCACCTGGCATAGAAAGATCCCACACAGCAGTGGAGAATTACAAGGCTAAGTTCCAGGGAAAGAAGGAAATACAAAATGATGAAATTGACATTTGGATTTCCCTTTTTCCTTGTTATCTGATAATTCCAGAAAGGATATGGAGAGTCCAATATTCTAAGATGTATTTTTGACACCTTTGTGGGGATAGTGAGACAAGTGAAAATCCAGGCCCCACCAGGGAAAAAGACTTCCATTATTGCCCATGCTATAGGATGGGATTTTGACAGGCTACACTATAGCTATTTTCCTGGTAGAAAATAAAATTCAGCTTAACTTAAAATTCTCTTTGGAGAGGACACCATCATGCTAGGACTCAAATAATTTTGTAACTTTTCACATATAATAGCTAGCATTTAGTTTAACATAACCAACCAAACAAGCAAAACAAATAACAATGAACACAGTCAAAAACAAAGAGAAAAATTGATAGTAGAAGGGATTCAGATAAAATCCAAGGATTTAAAGAAACCTCTGTTTAATGTGCTCAGAGAAATACACTTCAAGGTTGAATATTTCATGAAAGAACTAGAAAATATCGACAATGAAGAATAAAAAGGAGAAAAGAAATAATTGAGAAGGACAGAAAAAAATGAGAGATATAGGGGATAAATTGAGAAGCTGTGAGTTTTTTTTAATGACCCCCCATAGGGGCTATTATCATTTGTGCTAAAGCAATATTTGAAGAAATAACCACTGAAAAATTTCCAAAACTGATAGACATTAAGTCTATCAAAATTTATGCCGAACAAATAAGATAAACACAAAACTGTATCTAGTCATATAAGAGCAAACAAATGAAAACCAAAGACATACAAAAATATTAAGATAGCTAAAATAAAAAGAAAAATTATCTTTAAAGAATTGAAATCCTACAGAGTATGCTTTCTAACTGTAGTTTAATTAAGCTTGTAATGTACAATGAAGTAGAACTAGGAAATTTTCATATGATTAGAAATTAAGCAATGTACTTCTAAGTAAGGTATGGATCAAGAAATAACAATAAAATAACAAATATTTGAACTGAATGATAATGGACAAAAATTAAAACATGTGACATGTAACTAAATCTTCATTGAAAAGAAAATGTATAGTTTTAGGGGTACCTGGGTGGCTCAGTCATTAAGCATCTGCCTTAGGCTCAGGTCATGATCCCAGAATCCTGGGATGGAGCCCCGCATCAGGCTCCTGTTCAGCAGGAAGCCTGCTTCTCCCTCTCCTACTCCTCCTGTTTGTATTCCCTCTCATGCTGTCTCACTTTCTGCCAAATAAATAAATAAAATCTTTAAAAAAAAAAGAAAATGTGTAGTTTGAAATGCATATATTAGAAAATAGCAAAAGAGAAAAATTGATAATTTAATAATCCATTCTATATTAAGGAATGCAAAATAGAAGGAAATTATAGCAGAAAGAAATGAAATATAAATAAAATAGCAAATATACAAAAGGGAATATGAACAGGTGAAAATGTGGTTCATTTTAAAAGTCTAATAAAATTAAGTCCAGGTGAAACTGATTGAGAAGATTTAAAATATATGAAACAATAAAAATGTGGAAAATATTTATGGAAATATTTTGAAAAAGAAAGTAGCCAGTAAATATATAAAAATGTTCAATTCTATTACTAGTTAAGTAGTCAAGAAGACCTATACTTCTGTAACAAGGTGATTGTGGAAATCTCCATTACAACTGTCAACTATTCCTTTTTTCAACTCAGGAAATCAAAGGCATCCAAATAATAATCCCACTGGATGTTCTTCTATATCTCTGACTACTCTTAGTTGCATTTGGAATTCTTATCTGTCAGGATAGCTAAATTATGCTGCAGTAACAAATAATTCCCAAATCTCAGTGCCCTAAACAACAAGGTTTATTTCTTTTTCCCACAGCACGTCTATTATGGGTACTTGGTAGCTTTGCTGCATGTATTCCTTAATCCAGGAACTATCTGATATAGCAGCCATCATCTGCACTACCATGTTTATGAAAGATGTCATGGACAGAAAAAGAAAGGCAGGTTAAAGACAAAATGGCTCCTAATGCTTTGCTTTTATTTAATTTCCTAAAGGAAATTATGGTTATATCTAACTGTAGAGGCAAGACAGTGCTTTGAAAAAGAACTTTGAATATTGGTAGACACCACTAATAATTCATAATTATTCAACTCAAAACTTGCCTCATTTTTTTTTACAGTATTTTCTTCCTCTGCTATCTGTTTACACCTCTTTTCCTTTACAGGTTTTGTCCTTCATCTGTTTCCTCCTCATTTTTCTAGGACTTGATTTTATCAGTCTTTCTCTTTTATGATTTTCTCTATATTGGCTATGTCCTTTAAAATAAAATTTTCTTATCTTAAACACAAAACAAAACAACCCAAAAAATACTGTCGTTGACACTTGTAACTTTTGATATTCCTTCATCTGTTTTCTTTCCTTTCATATCCAAGACAATTTTTTAAAATTTAATGGCTTTATTTCCTCAATATATACTAACCCTTTAATTCTACCCTTTCACACTCAAAGACATCACTAAAATCTTTCTAATAAAAGCCATCACTGTTTCCTCATATATAAAAATTAATGATCTCTCTAAATTTTTTTATTCTGTTTAAGTTTTCTTATTTACTGTAATTGGTGACAGTTCTTTTTTTTTTTTTTGATTGTTTGTTTCTTATGCTCATGTTTAACTGTATACTATTCAGTGTCTCTTCATATATGTCTATCTAATGGTCATTGTCTCCAATGATCAATTTTTAAAATTTACCTTTACATTTATCTGTTCCTTGCTCTCTCATTTATTCTCTATCAACTAACATCTAATCTGAATATCAGTCTTTCCCCATTTTTCTCCTATTTGGTCTTTTATTTCTAATTATCTGATTGCTAACTCCAAGTTTATCTCTAAGCATCTCAAGCTCAAAATGCCAAAATATGGGTTTATCATCTATTTGTATTTATTTGATTTGATTTTTCTCCTGAAGTCCATATTTCAGTGAGTGGCATAAAAATAAATTATCCCAGCTTGAAAACCATGGAATTATGTTTGACTTCTCTTTTCTATTTTTTCATAAATCCAGTTGAGCATTGTTGGATTTTGGACATTAGGGAGAGTATGTGTTATGGTGAGTGCTGTGAATTGTATAAGACTGATGATTCACAGACCTGTATCCCTGAAACAAATAATACATTATATTAATTAAAAAAAAAAAGCTGTATGTCCAGTTGAATCTTCTGGTGAAATGCTATTCTAATCATTATTCTTCATTTTAACTCCTTGTTAAATTTTCATTTATAGTTTCTCTGTCTACCTTCCTTTTTCTCTATTCCAAATGTACTTCAAGACACTCGGTACTTTTTGTAGAAATAAGGTAACACTTCTTTATTCACGGGTACTAATATTATGATTAATCTGGGGATTAACATGGGAAGCTATCCCTTTGTCCATAATAACTAATTTAGTTAGGGATATTTGAGAACTTAAACCAAATTTATTCCAAACCTACAGTTTGAAGTGCAGTTCAAAGCTTTTTTTTTTTTTTCCCCTGAATCATTTCAGATTAAGTTGTTGACAATGCACTATTATGCTTTAAATCTATAGCATGTAATTCATAAAAACAAGAACATTCTCCTTCACAGAATCAGTACAACTATCAAGATCAAGAAATAAACATCAGTGCATTAACACCACTCATATTAGTCTGCTATAGTTGCTTGATGAATTTCACACATTCATTATGTAAGAGTTCTTGAGACTGGAAGCCAAATGGGTGTCACTGGGCCCAAATGAAGTTATTGGTAAGGCTGCATTTCTTCTGGAAGGTCTAGAAGTGAATCTTATTCCTTGATTTTTCTGACTGTAGAGTTGGCCAACATTCCTTGACTCATAGTTCCCTTCCTTCATTCTTGGAGACAGGAACAGAGCATCTTTTAATCTTTCTTTGACTCTGATTCTCCTGTGTCCCTTTTTCAATTACAAGTGTTACAATGGGCCTACTTGAATAATCTGGGGTAATCTCTCATTTTAATATCCTTAATTTAATCACATCAGCAAAGCTACTTTTACCATGCAAAGTAACGTAATCATGAGTTCTGGGGATTCAATGTGTACATCTATAAGGGAATAGTTTCTAATCTCTAGATCCTTCTTAACTTTTATCATTTGCCCCACCCAATAACACCATTTAGAAAAAATTAAGAAGTCCTGAATCATGCATTGCATGTAGTTGTCACATTTCTTTAGTTTCTTTTCATCTGAGAGAGTTCCTCAGTCTTTCCTTAATTTTCATGTCCTTGACAATTTTGAAGACTGAGTCTAGTTATTTGAAATGTGTTCCTCAACTTGGCTTTGCCTATAAATATTTATGAGGACATTTTCATTTGCATCCTCTCAGGTAACAATTTATTTTACTCACGTTGTGATAATATTTACTTTGATCACTTGGTTAAAATGGTATCTTCTAGAATTCTCTACTTTAGAGTTACTCCTTTTCCTTTTGGTATTAATAATCATTCTGTGTGGAGGCATTTTGGGGCTATATAAACATTCCTTTCCTCATCAAACTTTCAATTTATTAATGTCTTTTTATCAGCAGGGATATAATGGTAGAGAGTTAATTACTATTTAATTTAATGGGTAACATAGTTATTTTGAAGCTCACCTTTTCTCTGAGTTAGCCAGTGGAAATGCCTTTAAAGGGTTAGTATCTTCATGACCCTATTGTGCTTTGAGTACCTCTGTGTTTTCTAACTGTGCTGTCACATCAGTCATTTTTCCAACTGACACTAGTTCATTTTATTAGAGAATGATAATTAGAGACCAATATCTGAATGTTAAGTGTCTTTATTGCTTTTAGGGTTACATTAATTTTAGAATCTCTCAGTGAACAGAAATAGGGAACACACACACACATACACACACACACACCCTTCTATCAAAAATTATGTGTTGATACTGACCTATCATTTCAAGCTCAGAACCACATGTTAGTTTTTTTAGGACTGAACTTTTGGAGAAGGATGAGGATAGGGGAAAGGAAAAGAGAAAGTTCAGGAATAATTTTCCCTCACATTTATTGAGGTAAAATATAAGTACAAGAAAATTTCTCCATTTTAGGGGCGCCTGGGTGGCTCAGTGGGTTAAAGCCTCTGCCTTCGGCTCAGGTCATGATCCCAGGGTCCTGGGATCGAGCCCCGCATTGGGCTCTCTGCTCCGCAGGGAGTCTGCTTCCTCCTCTCTCTCTCTGCCTGCCTCTCTGCCTAGTTGTGATTTCTCTCTGTCAAATAAATAAAATATTAAAAAAAAAATTTCTCCATTTTAAATTCAAGATAACATTTTCTTCATCCTTAAATGTTCCTTCATCCTTGTTGCAGTAATAGCCTCTCCTGACCTCTGGTCCCAGGTAATCAATAATCTGCTTTTTTTTCACTTTAGTTTTGTCTTACCAGAATTATACACAAGGAGAATTCTACAGCATATAGGTTATTGCATTTGACCTTGTCACTTAGTATAATTCAGTTTACATTTATACATGTTTTTGCATGTATGAATAGTTCTATTACTGAGTCGTATTCCACAGCATGGATACATCACAATTTGTTTATCTATTCATCAATTGTTAACTCTTTGAGGGCTTCTCATGTTTTGTTTTTATGAATAATTCTGTTATAAACATTTGTATACAAGTCTTTGTGAGAACATATGTTCTTTCTGTTGGGCAAGTAATTAGAGGTATGATTTCTAGGGTGTATCATAAGTGTATACTTAAGTTATAAGATGCTGGCAAAAAGTGATTGTACTATTTTGATTTTGCCTACCATGTCTGAGAGTCCTGTGCTTTTCATCCTCTCCAGAACTTGGTAATGTTGGCCTTTTTAATTTCAGTCATTCTGATGAGTATATAATGATATCTTATTGTGACTTTTCTTTGTATTTCCTGGCTGGTAGTAATGTTAAACATCTTTCATGTGATTGTTGTCTTTTTGGGTGTCTTCTTTTAGTAAAGTATCTTTTCAAATCTTTTGCCACTTACTAATTGAGTTGTCTTATTATTGAATTATAGAAGTTCTTAATGTATTCTGGATACACATGCCTTTCCAGGTATGTTTTGAAAATATGCCTCCCAGGCTATAGTTTGTGTTTTGTATTCTTAACTGCATCTTTCAAAAAGTAAAGTTTTCTTTTTTTTTAATTTTGATGAAATCAAATTTATCATTTCCTTCTTTTTATGATTTATGCTCCTTATGTCTTATTCATAAAATTCTTGCCTAATCTAATGTCATAGAGATTTTTTATTTTTTTCAGACATTACATTGTTTCAGTTTTTATATTTAGAATAAGATATATTTTGGGACAATTTTTGTATATATGATGAGGTAAAATTTGAGGTTCATTTTTTTTCATATAGATATTCAGTTGTTCCCACTCCACTTGTTAAAAAAACTATTCCTTCTCCCTTGAATTACTTTCTCAACTTGACTTCATAAACATAGACCTAGTTTTAGACTTTCTATTTTGTTACACTGACCTCCAGGTCTATCCTTTGTCCCATACCACTTTTGTTGATTACTATTATGTAGTTAAGTTATTCAACTCTCTTCTTCTTTTCAACATTAAAAAAAAGTCCTTTTCCTTTTTTATACAAATATTGGAATAGGCTTTTCAATTTTCTGAAAAAAATGTTTATGTTTTATTCAACCATCTATAGGTCATGAATCTGAGATGATGTATACCTGGACCTATTATTGATACCTCGTAATCATATAGAAGTTGAGAATCAAGTGAACATTGACAAGTATAGAGATATGGAGAGATATATTGTGTCCAGATAATACCTTTTGAGCCTCTAAATAAAGCAGTTGTTTGATTTTCAGTTTCTTGATGCAATAAATTCTACTTTTAAAACCAGTTTATGATTTTTTTTTGTCTTTTGCAAATAGTAGTCCTAAATTTTACATTACCATCACTGTTATTCTATTTCAGGCACTAGAAATATTGTTCCATAAAGTTATACATTCACAGCTATGAGATCATATAATTTTAAGAAGCTTCTCATCACTCATAGAAAAATCCCAAACTTTTAATCATGAGATTTAAGACTTCTGATTATTGGGCCTTATTATAATTTTTATCTTTATTTTTTTAACCTTTTAATTTAAATTCAATTAATTAATATGTAATGCATTACTGGTTTCAGAGATACAGTCTGTGACTCACCAATCTTATAGAAGACCCAGTGCTCATTGCATCACATGTCCTCCTTAATATCCATCAACCAGTTATCCCATCCCTCCACCACTTTTCCTTCCAGCAACGCTGTTTATTTCCTCTGATTGAGAGTCTCTAATGGTTTGTATCCCTCTCTAGTTTTGCCTGGTTTATTTTTTCCTCCCTTCCTCTATTGATCCTCTGTTTTGTTTCTTAAATTCTACATACCAGTAAGATCATATGATAATTGTCTTTTATGTTGCTTAGCATAATACCCTCTACTTCCATCCATGTCATTACAAATGATAACATTTAATTTTTTATAGCTGTGTAATATTTTGTTGCATATATACCTCACATCTTTTTTATCCATTTGTTTGTTTATGGACATCTGGGCTCTTTCCATAGTTTGGTTGTTGTGGACATTGCTGCTATAAACACTGGACTGCAGGTACCCCTTTTGATCACTGCCTTTATATCTTTGGGGTAAATACCAGTAGTGCAATTGCTGAGTTGTAGGGTAGCTCTATTTTTAACTTTTTGAGGCACCTCTATACTGTTTTCCAGAGTGGCTGCACCAACTTTCATTCCCACCAAGAGTGTAGGAGGTGTTCCCTTTCTATGCAACCTTGCTAAAATTTGTTGTTTCCTGATTTTTTAATTTTAGCCATTCTGACTGGTGTAAGGTGGTATCTCATTATGGTTTTGATTTTTATTTCTCTGATGCCAAGTGATGTTGAGCATTTTTTCATGTGTCTTTTGACCATTTGGATGTCTTCTTTGGAGAAATGTCTGTTCATGTCTTCTGCCCCTTTATTGACTGAATTATTTGTTCTTGGGGCATTGAGTTTGAAAAGTTCTTTATAGATTTTGGATCCTAGCCCTTTATTTGATATATAATTTACAAATATCTTCTCCCATTCTGTTGGCTGTCTTTTGGTTTTCTTGATCATATCCTTTGTTGTGCCAAAGCTTTTTATCTTGATGAATAGTTTGTTTTTGCTTTTGTTTCCCTTGTCTTTGGAGACATGTCTATCAAGAAGTTGCTGCAGCCAAGGCTGAAGAAGCTGTTGCCTATGTTCTCTTCTAGGATTTGGATGGATTCCTATCTTACATTTAGGTCTTTCATCCATTTTGATTCTATTGTCCATCAGGAAATGGTCCAATGTCATTCTTCTACATGTGGCTGTCTAATTTTCCTGACACCATTTGTTGAAGAGACTGTCTTTTTTTCATTGGATATTCTTTCCTGCTTTGTCAAAGATTAGTTGACCATAGGGTTGAGAGTCCATTTCTGGGTTCTCTATTCTGCTCCACTGACGTATGTGTCTGTTTTCGTGCTAGTACCATACTGTCATGATGATTACCACTTTGTAAGAGAGGTTAAAGTCCGGAATTATGATGCCATCAGTTTTGGTGTTCTTTTTCAACATTCCTTTGGCTATTCAGGATCTTTTCTGATTCTATACAAATTTTAGGATTATTAGTTCCAGTTTGTGAAAAAAGTTGATGGTGTTTTGATAGGGATTACATTGAATGTATAGATAGCTCTAGACAGGTTAGACTTTTTAATAATTTCCTTCCAACCCATGAGCATGGAATTTTTTTCATTTCTTTGTGTCTTCCTCAATTTCTTTTATGAATGTTCTATAGTTTTCTGAGTACAAATTCTTTGCCTCTTTGGTCAGATTTATTCCTAGGTATCTTATGGTTTTGGAAGCACTTGTAAATGGTATCAACTCCTTTTTCTGTCTTGTTGTTGGTGTATAGAAATGCAACTGATTTCTGTGCATTGATTTTATATTCTGACACTTAACTGAATTCCTCTATGAGTCTTGGTATTATATGAGTTCTAGCAATTTTGGGGTGAAGTCTTTTGGGTTTTCTACATAAAGTATCATATCATCTGCAAAGAGTGAGAGTTTGACTTCTTCTTTACTGATTTGGGTTCCTTTTATTTATTTATTTTTGTTGTTGTTGTTGTTGTGTGATTACTGAGGCTAGGACACCTAGTACTATGTGGAACAACAATGATGATAGTGGACATTCCTGACCACTACCTGGTAGTGTTTCATTCCTGACCTTAGGAGAAAAGCTCTCAGTTTTTCCCCATTGAGAATGATATTCACTGTGGGTTTTTTGTAGATGGTTTTTATGATATTGAGGTATATTCCCTCTATCCCTACACTGGGAAGAGTTTTAATCAAAAATGGATGCTACACTTTGTCACATGCTTTTTCTGCATTTATTAAGAGGATCACAAGATTCTTGTCCTTTCTTTTATTTGTGTAGTGTATCATATTAATTGATTTGTGGTTGTTGAGCTGCCCTTGCCGTCCAGGAATAAATCCCACTTGGTTGTGGTGAATAATAGTGTTGGATTCTATTGGCTAATATTTTGGAGAGAGTTGTTGCATCCATGTTAATCAGGGACATTGGTCTGTAATTCTCCTTTTTGGTGTGGGTCTTTGTCTGGTTTTGGAATCATGGTAATGCTGGCCTCATAGAAATAGTTTGGAAGTCTTCCTTCCATTTCTACTTTTTGAAACAGCTTCAGAAGATTAGATGTTAATTCTTCTTTAACGTTTGGTGGAATTAACCCTGGGAAGTCATCTGGCCTTGGGCTCTTGTTTGTTGGGATATTTTGGATGACTGCTTTAATTTCCTTGCTGGTGATGGGTCTCTTCAATTTTTTATTTCTTCCTGGTTCAGTTTTGGTAATTTATGCATCTCTAGGAATGCCTCCATTTTTTCTAGATTGCCTAACTTGTTGGCATATAGTTGCTCTTAATATGTGCTTATAATTGTATTTCTTCAGTGTTGGTTGTGATCCATTCTCTTTCATTCATGATTTTATTTTTGTGGGTTCTTTCTCTTTTCTTTCTGACAAGTCTGTCCATGGGTTTATCAATATTATTACTTCTTTCAAGAACCAGCTCCTGGTTTTATTGATTTGTTCTACTATTCTTTTGATTTCCATTTCATTGAATTTGGCTCTAATCTTTATTATTTCTCTTCTCTTGCTGGATTTAGGCTTTATTTGGCTGTTCTTTCTCCAGCTTCTTTAGGTATAAGGTTAGGTTGTATATTTTCTTGTTTTTTTTTTTAAAGATTTTATTTTATTTATTTGACAGAGAGAGAGATCACAAGTAGGCAGAGAGGCAGGCAGAGAGAGAGGAGGAAGCAGTCTCCCTGCAGAGCAGAGAGCCCGATGCAGGGCTTGATCCCAGGACCCTGAGATCATGACCTGAGCCGAAGGCAGTGGCTTAATCCACTGAGCCACCCAGGCGCCCCGTATATTTTCTTTTTTTTTTTAAATATTTTATTTATTTGACAGAGAGAAATCACAACTAGGCAGAGAGGCAGGCAGAGAGAGAGGAAGAAGCAGGCTCCCAGCGGAGCAGAGAGCCCAATGCGGGGCTCGATCCCAGGACCCTGGGATCATGACCTGAGCCAAAGGCAGAGGCTTTAACCCACTGAGCCACCCAGGCGCCCCCCGTATATTTTCTTTTTTATAAAACTTATTTTTAAAAATTTTAACATATAATGTATTATTTGCTTCAGGGGTACAGGTCTGTGAATCATCATTTTACACAATTCATAGCACTCATGATAGCACATACTCTCTCCAATGTCCATAACCCAGTCACCCTAGGTCTTCCCCCCCACTCACCCCCCAGCAACCCTCAGTTTTTTTTCCCTGAGATTAATAGTCCCTTATGGTTTGTCTCCCTCCCTGGTCCCATCTTGTCTCATTTTTTCCCTCCCTCGCCACCCAAGACCCCTCTTCCCTGCCTTTCAAATTCCTCACATTAGAGAGATCATATGGTAATTGTCTTTCTCTGATTGACTTATTTCGCTTAGCATAATACCCTCTAGTTTTATCCATGTCATTGCGAATGGCAAGATTTCATTTTTTATGGCTGCATAGTGTTTCTGTGCATGTATGTGTGTGTGTGTGTGTGTGTGTGTGTGTGTGTGTGCATATATGTATGTATCACATCTTCTTTACCCATTCATCTTTTGATGGACATCAGGTTCTTTCCGTAGTTTGGCTACTTGGACATTGCTGCTATAAACATTTGTGTGCATGGGCCCCTTTGGATCACTCCGTTGTGTATTTTTAGGGTAAATACCTAAAAAAGTATTTTAGGGTATTTTTAGTGTGATTGCTGGTTCATAGGGTAGCTCTATTTTTTTTTTTAAGATTTTATTTATTTATTTGACAGATAGAGATCACAAGTAGGCAGAGAGGCAGGCAGAGAGAGAGGAGGAAGCAGGCTCCCTCCTGAGCAGAGAGCCCGATTCGGGCTTGATCCCAGGACGCTGGGATCATGACCTGAGCTGAAGGCAGAGGCTTTAACCCACTGAGTCACCCAGGTGCCCCGGGTAGTTCTATTTCAACTTTTTGAGGAACCACCATGCTGTTTTTCAGAGTTGTTGCACCAGCTTGCATTCCCACCAACATGTATGATTCCCCTTTCTCTGCAGCCTCACCAACATCTGCCATGTCCTGACTTGTTAATTTTATCCACTCTGACTGGTGTGAGGTAGTATCTCACTGTGGTTTTGATTTGTATTTCCCTGATGCCAAGTGATGTTAAGCACTTTTGGACACATGAAATAGGTTGTTTATTTGAGACATTTCTTATTTCTTGAGAAAGGCTTGCATTGCTATATACTTCCCTCCTAGGACCAACTTTGCTGGATCCCAAAGATTTTGAAAGTTGTGTTTTCACATTTTCATTAGTTTCCATGAATTTTTTGAGTTCTTCAATTTCCTGGTTGACCCATTCGTTCTTTCATAGGATGTTCTTTAGCCTCCATGTCTTTGAGTTCTTTCCAAATTTCCTTTTGTGACTAAATTCTATTTTCAAAGCATTGTGGTCTGAAAATGTACAAGGAATGATCCCAATCTTTTGGAACTAGTTGAGACCCAATTTGTGACCCAGAATGTGATGTGTTTTGGAGAATATTCCATGTGCATTTGAGAAGAAAGTGTATTCTGTTACTTTAGGATGGAATGTTCTGAATATATCTATGATGTCCATCTGGTCCAGTGTGTCATTCAAAGCTCTTATTTCCTTGTTGATCTTCTGCTTAGATGATCTGCTCATTGTAGTGAGGGTGGTGTTAAAGTCCCCTATTATTGATGTGTTTCTTATTTTTATTAACTGGTGTATATAATTGTCTGCTCCCATATTAGGGGCATAAATATTTACTATTGTTAGATTTTCTTGTTGGATAGACTTTTTAATTATGATATGTCTTTCCTTATCTCTTATTACAGTCTTTGGTTTAAAATCTAATCAGTCTGATCTAAAGGTTGCCATCCCACCTTTCTTTTGATGTCCATTAGCATGATAAATAGTTTTCCACCTCCTCACTTCAAATCTGGAGGTGTCTTTGAGTCTAAGATGTGTCTCTTAGAGATAACATATTGATGGATCTTGCTTTTTTATCCAGTCTGATACCTTGTGTCTTTTGATTGGGACATTTAGCCCAATTATATTCAGAGTAACTATTGAAAGATAAGAATTTAGTGCCATTGTAATACCTGTAAAATGACTGTTACTGTATATTGTCTCTGTTTCTTTCTGGTCTGTCTTACTTTGGGGCTCTTTCTTTGCTTAGAGCATCCCTTTTCATATTTCTTGTAGGACTGGTTTGATGAACACAAATTCTTTTAGTTTTTATTTGTCCTAGAAGCTTTTTAATCACTCCTTCTATTTTGAATATCATCTTAGCTGGATAAAATATTCTTGACTGCATATTTTTCTCATTTAGCACCCTGAGTATATCTTGCCAATCCTTTCTGGATGGGCTAGGTCTCTGTGGGTAGGTCAGCAGCCAGTCTAATGTTTCTACCCTTGTAGGTTACACACCTCTTGTCCTGAGCTGCTTTCAGGATTTTCCCTTTGTCTCTGAGATTTTTAAGTTTCACTATTTTATGTCAGGGTGTTGACATATTTTTATCGATTTTAAGTGGGTTTTCTTGGCCTCCTGGATTGTTGATGCCTGTTTCCTTCCCCAGATTAGGTAAATTTTCAGCTGTAATTTGCTCCAATATACCTTCTACTCCTCTCTCTCTCTCTTCTTCTTCTGGAATCCCAGTTATTCTAATATTGTTTCACTTTATGGCATCACTTTTATCACTTATCTCTTGAGTTCTCCCTTTGTGATCCCATAGTTGTTTATCTTCCTTTTTCTCAGCTTCTTTATAATTTTTAGAGCACATCTCTTTACCCTCCCCTACCTCATTTTACACAATCTTTGGGATAATTATATTGCCTTTCTCATTTTATCTCTGTTATACCCTGAACTAGCAATCCTCTGATTTTCTGTTATTATTGTTGCTGCTTTAGAAAAAGGTCAGTATCTTTAGCCAAGATAATTGTCTCTGTGTCTTTTTTCTTTTATAGCCATTAGGCTATACTAGCACCATAGCAGAGATGTCTTATGCATTGGTCCAGCTCTCAGGACCAATTGTTAAATATTCAGAATATTTTTACATACTTATATCACCTACATAATTGACCTTGACATAAGTAATCACACAATGAATATTGACAAATGTTAAAAATTAGTGTTCCCACTGTCTTGGTCTGTTTGGATATCTATAACACAAATACCATAGACTAGGTGACTTTAACAATAACCAAAAAAAAAGTTTTCTTCTCACAGTTTTGGAGGCTGGGGAGTTGAAGATCAAGGCACGTAATCAGTGTCTGGTGAGAACTTGCTTTCTGTTTTATAGATGGCCATCTTCTTGCTGTACCCTTACAGGGTTGATGGGATAAGGGAGGTTTCTATAGTCTCTTTTATAAGGACACGAGATACATTCATGAGGGCTCCACTCACTCTTGTGATCTAATCACCCACCAAAGGCCACATCTCCAAATACCATCACATTAGGGTTTAAGTTGTACATATGAATTTGGTGTGGATGATATAAACATTCAGTCTATAGCACTCATTCATATAATAAAGTGGTTCACTAATATGCCACTAACTGTAATAGTTATGCATACTCTTTGTTTTATGCTGTTCTTGTTCCATTGAAGTCTGTCTGGAAAACCTGCTTCTTTACATAATGTAAATGCCACTAAGCACTAACTTATCTCAAGGGTCTTTTCAATGTAATTAACCTCGTGTGTGCAGGGAACTATCTTCTTTAACAGACGGGTGTTCAGGAAGCAACCACACACCTTTGAGCATCTTGACCTTGGGAAGTCAGGAGTTGTTATCCAAAACTGATTGATGTTAAGCAAAACTTAGCAGACCTGATGGGCTTTGCTTATGCAATTTAGTCAACCAGTAAAATGTTTATGCAAACAGTTTCAACTGAGATCAGCTGACTGGGACTAACTTTTCTAAAGCTCTTGGCAGAAGAACAGTTTATCATGTTCCCTGTTATTAATTGATTATTGATAACCTGCTCTATTCTACCTATTCCTTTTCCATGCTAATCTAAGCTTCTTCCTCTGTTTGTGGTTCCAAAACAAAATCTAAAATGGTCTTTCTGTATATTTGCAATTGGTGAACAGCTCATAATTTCATTGAATTAAATTCTTTCTCACAGCTAGACCTTTTCCAATGTAATAGGCTGAATATGACTTATCTAAGGATTCTCTTTCTAAATCGGCAACATAGACTTTATGAACCAACTTCCCTGATACCTCAGTTATCAGTGCTCAGCTACCATTGGGCTATGTTTGTTGAGGTTGAGAAGGAGCATGTAGGAGAACTAGAGCTGGAAGTGTGATTAGAGACATGACCCTTGGTCATCACTGTGGGCAAAGGTACTCCTGCCATCCAGCCTCTGTGGTAAGAAGGGTTGGTCAGAGAGAGCATTTATTTTGAGGCAGAGGAAGGAAAGAGTGAATGTCCATTCTTCAAAAGTACTCTGACCTGAATTCTTAACCCCAGCCAAACCATACAGAGTCTGGCTTAGTGTGCTGCTTGGGGTGGAGTAGTCTGTTCAACTGATGTTTGCATGAAACTTCTGCCTTGAAGGAATTGCGTCACTTGCTTTTTCATTACTGCTGAGGATGGGGCCTGAGCCAGGGAGATCTCAGAATATGGAGGAGTTAGTTACCTTTTCTGGGCAGTATTGAGTTTAACATTTAGCTTAATCTTGTTGCAATTCTTTTTTTTTTTAAAAGATTTTATTTATTTATTTATCATGTAGAAAGAGTACACAAGCAAACATGAATGAGGGAGGGCAAAGGGAGAAGCAGACTCCCCACTGAGCAGGGAGCCCACTGTGGGACTCCATTCAAGGGTCCTGGGATCATCACCTGAGCTGAGGACAAAGATTTAATGGACTGAGTCACCCAGGCACCCCAGTGTTGTTACAACTCTTAAGGGCAGGGATCATCTTCATCTAGCTGCTCCTCTATTGAGGGATGGTTTTATATATCTATCTATAGCTAGCTAGTCAGACAGGTAAGTATAACTATAGTCTTTGTGAGTTCTTTTACATAGAAACCTACTGGGAAAAACAAAACAAAACAGAGAGTGGGCTCTGCCTTTCTCAGCTTTCCCCATTTTTTCATGTACATTCTTTTTCCTCCATTACCATTTTGCATTTATTGGTATATATGGGAACTTTTGTTTTAAAATAAAAATTAGTTAAATTTTAATTTAAAATTAATTATTTTAAAATAGAAGAGAAGGAAGAAGTTTCTATGGGGATGGAGGGAATTAACTAGAACGGATTTTAAAAATTTAGACAGGATGATATTGTGTCTATTTTTGTCTGACCCTTTGTAATGGATTTGAGGACTAGAATTGGATGGATCTTTTTTTATATGGGAAGCTCTAATAGTCTTTCAAGTACAATCACTGTCAAACTCTTGCAGCTCCTAGACTCTTTAGAAGATAGCAAAGCATAAAGATATATTCAAGTAATTTATCTGACTTCATGAAATTGGGGGGATCATGTGAGAATGGTTTTAGAATGGTATAAATAATGTATCATCTATCACAGGATATGGATCCTGAACCCATATATACTCAGATATTTAACTTAGAATTCAGAAAACTTAAGTTTCTGAATGAGAAACCTCTACTTCCATTTTTCCCACCTTCCTATTTCGCTTTTCTTAGCCCATAGAGTCCTCTCATAAGGCCTAAGAGCTATAGAAGCTAATCCTAGAAAACATTTTTCATAGAAAAAGGAGATGTTTATAAAGAAATCAATCTATTATTCTACTTAAAACTTTTTTATATTCCATACAGATATATTTTAAGTCCCAATAATGAGTGGAGTGGGATTTTCTAATTTTAAATACTTAAATGTTTGGGAATATGAGTGAAAACATAGTAATTAATAAAAAAAATGAAACAGATTCACTCATATTTCTTGCAGAATTCATATTGTCTTTATAGACAGAGCTCTGTTCTTTGGTTCTTTACTCATAAAACACATAAAGGCATTAAAAAAAACATTTTACTGTAGGGTAGAAGGTCTTTATTCTATAGATTAGAGGGGTTATTTGTAAACTAAAATTTACTCTTGGTCAGATTTTACACACTTCTAAAAAGTAGTTTAGGATGGATAGATTATCCTTTAAACAAATTCAGCACCTGGAGACAGATATATAGATATAAGAAATTAGGAGATTATCACTTCAGTGAAAAGTTTCCGCCAAGTGATTTATAGAGAATGCTATGGTGTGTCAACTAGAAATCCTTCAGGGATCAATTCCTCTACCGTTTTAAGAGTTACCTGCACACTGTTCATAGTTAATTCCACACTTAAGGGTTGCTCTCAGCTGACGAGAATTGTGTCACCCATGTTTATGCTCTTTTCCCTTGGGTGGTTTATATGTATTGACTGATTCATGTTGGGAATAAATGTGTGCTGCCCCCCCCTCCATTTTTTGGTGGCGGTGGGGGAGACAACTATGGACGACTGCAAATTCAGAAGTCTCCGTGGAACTGGTTGACTTTCTGTTAGAATAGCATTGCAGCTCAGTTTATTCCTCTCTCCTTTCCTGCTGCCCTCATTCCTCCACAGGTGTTAATCCTAAACAAATTAAACTTTTTGCATTCAAATCTTTGTTCCAGATTCTGCTCTCCAGTAAATGAAGACTGATGTAAGAGAGCTGGTACCAGAATTGGGGTGGTTCAAGGCAACTGATTCTGAAAGAGATATTGAAGTTTGGTCACCTACCAGTCAGAGGGCAATGCATACTTCTTTATGGATGATGAATGGAGTGCAGATATTCTGGGTATACTCAAACAGCACAATTGTTAGAAAGTTTTACTAGTGGTAAACTGAGATAACATACCAGTAGAAGGAAATGCACAAGTGGGCACAGTAACTTCAATGTGTGAGAGGCTTAGGACAAGCGGTAACAACAGGACAATACAATTGGAAGTCTACTGCCAACTGGCAACAATTTACTGGGAAATACAAAGGCTTAGATTATTAGTCACCAATTTAAAGTGAAACATGAATACCAGAGGGTCTTTCTTGGCAAAATGTGAAGAAACTCTCATTTCTTACAGCTAAATATAAAAAGCAGAGGATCAGATTCAATTTTAAGGGTAGCAGAGCTCTAGAGAAAACTGAATTTTCCGTCTTAGCAAATAATCTATTGCAAGCTTGGGGTCCCAATTAGGAAAGAGTGGAACCTGTCTCCCCACCCCTTCCAGCTTTATTGAGCTAGAATTACATATAACATTGTTAAGTTTAAAATGCACAACATGATGATTTGATATACATATGTATTACAAGATTATTATCACAATAAAGTTAGTTAATGCACTCATCACCTCATATAGTTATTTTTTTTTCTTTTTGTGATTGAAACTTTTAAGATCTACTTCTTAGCAACTTCCAGTAAATAATATTGTTAATTCTAGTCATTGTGCTGTATATTAGAACCTCTGAACTTGTTCCTTTTATAGTTAGAAATTAGTACACTTTGGCCAACCTCTCCTCACTGCCCTTATCCCCACTAGCCCTAGACAATCACTGATTTCTCTGTTTTTATGATTTCTTTAGGAGTCTACATGTAAGTGAGATTATAGAGTATCATTCTTTGTCTGATTTATTTCACTTAGCATAATACCCTCCAGGTTCACTATGTAGCTGCAAATGTCAGGATTTCCTTTGTTTTATGGCTGAGTAATATTCCATTGATATATATACACTATATATATGAATGTTACCCATTCATCCACAGACACTTAGTTTGTATCTAGTTTTTGGATATTGGAAATAATGCTGCAATGAACATGAAGATGCAGATATCTGTTCCAGAAAATAATTCTTTTTCATTCTGATATATCCAGAAGTGTGTGTGTATGTGTGTGTATCTCTATATATTTTTTATATTAATCTCTTATGAGATATATAATTTGCAACTATTTCTTATATTCTATAGGTTGACTTTTCAATTTATTGATCCTTTCTTTTTTTCTGTAGAGAAATTATTTGCTTGATGTAATTTTACAGATTTTTTGGTTTCTTGTGATTTTGGTGTCCTACCCAAAAATTCATTGCCCATACAATGTCAAGGAGCTTTTTCCCTATGCTTTCTTCTAGGAGTTTTATTTCAGGTTTTACATTCAAGTCTTTAAACCGTTTTGAATTAATTTTGGTTATAGTCTAAAATATTGGTCCAGTTTCGTCCTTTTGCATGTAGCTGTCCAGTTTTTTCCAACACCATTTTATGAGGAGACCATCATTCACCCCCCTGCATGTTCCTGGACCCTTTGTCAGAAATTAATTGATTATATGTGCATGGGTTTGTTTTTGGGCTTTCTATTCTTTCCATTGGTATGTGGATCTGTTTTTAATGCCAGTATTATAATATTTTGATTAGTACAGTTTTGTAGTGTAATTTGAAATCAGGAATTTTGAACCCTCCAGTTTTGTTCTTTTTCCTTAGGATTGTTTTGGACATTTGAGTTCTTTTGTGGTTCCATATATATTTTAGGATTGCTTTTCTATTTTTGTGGAAAATGCCATTGGAATTTTGGTAAGAATTGCCCTGAATCCATAGGTCACTTTGGGTATTATGGACATTTTATCAATATTAAATCTTCTGATATATGAACACAGAATAACTTCTCATTTATTTGTGTCTTCTTTAATTTCTTTCATTAATATCTTACAGTTTTCAGTTACAGAGGTTTCACCTCCTTGGTTAAATTAGTCTGTAAGTATTATATTGTTTTTGATGCAAATATAAGTGGGATTTTTTTTTCTTTATTTCTTTTTCAGATAGTTCTTTGTTAGTGTATATAAACACAACTAATTTTTGTATTTGATTTTGTATCCTGCAACATTACTGAATTAATTAATTATATCAGGGTTTTTTTTTTTTTTTTGGTAGAGATTTTAGGGTTTTCTACATGTAAGTTTATCTCTGCAAACAGAGACAGTTTTCTATATATGTAAATAATTTAGATGTCTTTTATTTCTTTTTCTAGCCTGATTGCTCTGACTAGGACTTCCAACACTGTGTTGAAGAGGGGTGGTAAAGAGCATCTTTGCCTTGTTCTTGATCTTAGAGGAAAGGTTTTCAAAAAGTTGAGTATGGGGGCGCCTGGGTGGCTCAGTGGGTTAAGCCGCTGCCTTCGGCTCAGGTCATGATCTCGGGGTCCTGGGATCGAGTCCCGCATCGGGCTCTCTGCTCAGCAGGGAGCCTGCTTCCCTCTCTCTCTCTGCCTGCCTCTCTGCCTACTTGTGATCTGTGTCTGTCAAATAAATAAAATAAAAAATCTTTAAAAAAAGAAAAAAAAAGATTAAAAAAAAAGTTGAGTATGATGTTAGCTATGGGCTTGTTATATGTGGATTTTATTATGTTAAGGTACATTCTGTGCAAAACTTGTTGAGGGTTTATATCACAAAAGGATGTTGAATTTTATCATACTTTTCCTGCATCTATTAAAATAGTCATATGATTGTTGACTTTCACTTTATCAGTGTGATGTGTCACATTGATTTGTGAAACTCCTTGTATCCCAGGGATAAATTCCACTTGATAATGGTGTATTTTTTTTAATATGCTATTAAATTTGGTTTACCAGTATATTTAGAAATTTTTGCATTTATGTTTATCAGATATATGGGCATATAATTTTCTTTCTTATAGTGTTCTTGTATATTTGGAATCAGGGTAATGCTGGCTTCATAAAATGAGTTTGGGTGTGTTCTCTTCTGTTTTTTGTGTTTTTTTTTTTTTTTTGAATAGTTTGAAAAGAATGGGTATTAATTTTTCTTTAAATGTTTGGTAGAAACATTTAAATGAAGTCATCTTGCCTTGGGCTTTTTTTGTTGCTGTTGTTAGGAAGGTTTTGATCACTCTTCTATTTTCTTAGTCATTATTGATATGTTAATGTTTTCTATTTTTTCATTACTTGGTCTTGGTAGGTTGTTACATTTCTAGGTATTCATTTCTCCTAAGTTGTCCAATGTGTTAGTGTATAATTGTTCATAGTAGTCTCATGATCATTTGTATTTCTGTGGTATCGGTTGTAATGTTTCCTCTTTAACTTAAAATTTTGTTTTAAGTCTTCTCTAACTTCCTTGGTTAGTCTAGTTAAAGGTTTGCCAATTTTGTTTATTTAAAAAATCAGTCAAAGATTTAAAAATATTTTTTATTGTTTTCTTATTCTCTGTTTCATTTATTTATAATCTAATCATCATTTCCCCCTTCTACTGATCTTGAACTTAATTTGTTTTTCATTTTTTTTTCTTTCCCATTTTATTTTATTTTTTTCAGCATAACAGTATTCATTGTTTTTGCACAACACCCAGTGCTCCATGCAAAACGTGCCCTCCCTATTACCCACCACCTGTTCCCCCAACCTCCCACCCCTGACCCTTCAAAACCCTCAGGTTGTTTTTCAGAGTCCATAGTCTCTTATGGTTTGTTTTTCATTTTTTAGTTCATTTTCATTCATTCTAGTTTTAGATATAATGTTAGGTTGTTTGGGATTTTTTTCTTATTGTATGTATTTATAACTATAAAATTTCCTCTAAGAATTGCTTTTGTTGCATTTTATAAATTTGGTATGCTGTGTTTTCATTTCTGTTTGTTTCAAGATATTTTCTTTATGATATTTTTTCTTTGATCCTGTGGGTTTTGGGAGTCTTTCTAATTTCCATTAAAAAAAAAAAATTCCAGCTTTCTTCCAGCAATTGATTTCTAATTTCACACCATTGTGACTGGAAAAAGTACTTGCTATAATTTCTATATTTTTGAATTTATTGAGACCTGTTTTATATCTTAACAGATGATCTATCCTATAGAATGTTTCACGTATACCTGAAAAGAATATATATTCTGCTGCTGCAAATGGAATGTTCTATTTATGTCTGTTAGGTCCATTTGGCTTACAGTGTTTTCCAAATAAATTGTTTTCTTATTGATTTTATATCTGGAGGATACATTCATTGTTGAAAGTGGGCCTCAAATATTATGTTTATTTCTTCTTTCAGTTTTGTTAGTTTTTTCATTATATAATTAGGCGGTCTGATGTTAGGTGCATAAATATATACAATTGTTTTATCTTCTCATGGACCTCTTTATCATTATGTAATTAACTTTTTATTTCTTTTGACCATGTTTAACTTAAAGTTTATTTTGTCTTATAGAAGTATAGCTATCCTTGCTTTATTTTGGTTACCATTTGCTTGGAGTATCTTTTTCCATCTCTTCATTCTCAGCCTATCTGCATTAAAGCTAAAGTGAGTCTGTCTGAGGCAGAATTTCTTTGGCTCTTGGTTTTGTTTTTAAACCAATTAGACAGTCTATGTCTTTTGGTTGAGGAGTTTTATTCATTTATGTTTAAAGTAATTATTGATAGGTAGGAACTTATTATTGCCATTTTGTTATTTGTTTTCTGATTGTTTTGTAGTTCCTTTCTTCCTCTCCCTCTCTTGTTGTCTTCCTTTATGATTTGATAATTTCTTTTTTCCCCTGGGTGGTGTGGTTTGACTCTTTTTTTGTAATCTTTTGTGTATCTACTATAGATGTTTCCTTCTTGTGGGGTTTATGCGAAATATAGTTATGACATCATATTTTATACTGGTAACAACTTAACTTTGATAGAATACAGAAACTATACTTTTACTATTCTAGGCTTTACGTTTTAGGTTATTGTTATAATTTTTTATATTGTGTAGCTAATAACAAGTTATTTATAACTGCTTTTATTAAGTTTGTTAACTTTTAAACTAGAGTTGCAAGTGATTAATGCATCGCCAATATGAGATCAGAAAATCTGGCTATATATTTACATTTACCTTTAACATGTTCGTATAGTTTAGGACTTAATGATCATCCTTTCATTTCAGGTTGAAGAACACCTGTTAGCAAGTTTAGCAGTGATGAACTCTCAGCTTTTCTGTTTGGGAAATTCTTTATCTCTCCTTCATTTCTGATGGACAGTTTTGCCATATGGAGTATTTTGGTTTACAGTTTTATTCTTTCAACATTTTGACTGTACTATCCCATTCTCTTTTGGCCTGCAAAATTTTTGCTGGGGAGATGCCTGATAATCTTATGAAGGTTCTCTTGTATGTGATGAGTTGATTTTTTCTTGTTGCTTTCAAAATTCTCTTAGGTTTTTGACAATTTAATTATGTGTCTTGTGGCCCTTTTCAGGTTCAAATTATCTGGGATCTTTTGGACCTCATGAATCTGGGTATACATCTTCTCCCCAGGTTTTTTAAAATATATTTAGCTACTATTTTTTAAAATAGAATTTCTGTCCTTTTTTCTTTCTCTTCCTATACAATTCCCATAATGTGTATTTTATTTCCTTTTATGGCATCCATATGCATGCTACTTTCCTTTCCACTTTTCTTTTCTTTTGCTTCTCTGACTAGGTAATTTCAAATGATCTATCTTTGAGTTCAGATTCTTCTACTTATTGGATCTTTTGTTTAGTCATTGTATTTTCCATCCCTTAGATTTTTTTTTTTAATGCTGGTTTCTTTTTCTTGTTTGAATTTATCACATTTTCCATTCATTGTTTTTATATTTTGTTTAGCTGTCTCTTATTGTAGTTTATTGAACTTTAAAATATTATTCTGAATTCTTTGTCAGACAGTTCACTCTTCTCCATTTCTGTAGGGTCAGTACTGGGGTTTTATTAGTTTCTTTTCTTGATGTCATGTTTACATGATTCTTCATGATTCTTGGATTCTTGCACTGATATCTGTGCATTTGAAGAAGTAGTTCTCTCTTCCAGACTTTATAGGTTTGCTTTGGTGGGGAAAGACCTTCACCACTCAGATCAGCTTGGCAGTTCAGCTGGTAGCATCTGGTTGAGGTTTTCTAACAGGGTCTTTAGTTGGACAAGTCTACCACCTAGGCTCTGAGGTTAGTAGAGGGTGCCACCGGATGGGAGAGACTGCTGGCTGTGCTCTATTATTAGGTGGACCCTTGAACTGGTCTCAGCAATCAAGTCTATTTGGGCAGTGCCAACTTATTGAATTCTGTAATCAGGCAGGCCTGTGGACTGGGCTCAAAAATTGCTCCTGGTCAGGTGGAGCTCCAGGCTGTGTTTTCTGACTGGAAGTTCCCATTGGCTGGACTCCATGGAGGGGCTTCATGGTCAGACAAGGACTGAGCTTGAACTTTGTGATTGGGGACAACAAGCTGTGCTGTGAAATCCAGTCATAATACTTGGTAAAATGTAACACAGAGGCCACTGAGGGCAGGAAAGGTTTTGGAGAAGGGTGTAGGCCTTTGGAATACCAAGACCTACACACCACTTTGCCATTACAATGCCTTGGGGAATTGCTTTCATCCAAGATTTCTTAGCCCAAATAGCTACCCTGTGATCTAAGAGATGTATGCTTTGTCTCTTAAGCTATGTTTAGCAGAACTGTAGAACACACAGATTAACATATCATATTTTTTCCCATAAATAGATCCTCCTAGTTCCAGTAAGACCCCTTGTCACACATCCTGTGTTTGAGAAACAGTGATAAGGATTTGTGATTGTCCTGAAGGCCAATTGCCCTGGGACCATTAAAGGCTCCCATGCCTGAGGGTTGACCCCCTTGCCTTCTCTCTTTCACAGCAAAGTATGGAGTAATCTTTCATTTGTTGGAACAGGGATTGCTGGCCATTCCAAGTGTTTTGGTGGGGCCAGTGGAGGTGCTTCATAATCAGACTGTCTGATGGTTGTATTCTGCTGTTAGGTGAGCTTGCTGACCTGGCTCTCTGTTTATCCCCTCCTATATTCTGCAGTTAGATGGAGCTGGAGACTGCTCCTGATTGAGTGGGATTACTGTCCAGGCTTTTTGATTGAGCAAGGCTGCAGGCTAAGGTCTGTAATTGGATGAGATCACCAACTGGGCTTTCTGCTTAGATTAGGCTGCAGGTTATGTTCTGCAATATATTATGACCGTATCTGGGCTCTGCTGTCGGGTGAAACTTTTAGTGGGGCTCTGTAACTGGGTGTAAATGGTGCGCCAAGGCTGCCTGAGGTCACTGTTCTGGCTCCTAGGTCATGTAAAACCAGAACTATGCTCAGCATTTGGTTAGGGCTGCTGATTTTGTGCCTTACCTGAGCAGAACTATAGCATGAAACTTTAATATGTGGGCTCTCTGGTCAGTCTTCCTAGTCAGGTGGGACTGGAGGCTATGCTCAGCAATTGGGTGAGGCTGTTGACTTACCCCACTGTTCAGGCAGGCCATAAGGTGTACTCTTTGGGTGCGGGGTGTCTATGGCCAGGTTTTCCAGTGGGGTAAGACTGGAGTCAGTGATTAGCAGTTGGACAATGCTTTGAACTTGCTTCCTTGCCCAGGGGCCACAGAATGGGCTCTACAGCTGCTTATGGCCTATTGTCTGGCCATGCAAATCAGGCAGAACTATAGCTCAAGCACGCTAAGTAGAAGGGGCCACTGACTTGGCTCTGGTTGGATGCAACTGCAAGTAGTAACGTGACCCACGAACATCTGAATGCTGGTTGTTGAAAGCCTTGTCTCCATCTTCATCTGTATCTGATCATTAGTGATTGAGTCCTGCACATTCTCCCAGTGATCCCTGTGATGTGAGACAGAAGTGAGCTTCCAGAAATCATCCTGCAAAGCTAGGGAAACTGAACATCCACTTTGGTCTTTCTTTTCCTACCAGAGAAACTGCATGTCCAAGGAGATTCTCTCAGTGTGGTGCTGTATTGGACTGAGGAGAGATGATGTGGTTAAAATGCAGACTCTCCTTTCATCCTACTATAGTAGTCCTTCTCAGTCTCTGTGGTCCAGGATGAATGTTTCAGCCTCACACCTGGGTTTGGGGATTTTCACAATGGTGTTTTGTCTGTGGATAGTTGCTAGTTGTTGTTCTTATGAGGAGAGCCAAAATTGGGAATGGCCTATTTTGTCATCCATTAGCTACCACTCTTCCACCTCCTTCCAAAATCTTAAGATGAGGAAATCTAGGTGAATGCACATGGAAAATTTTCACATCCATAAATTCATCTATATTGCCTGAGTCATCAAAAGTAGTTACTCTTCCATATTTTCCACGTGCATTCACCTAGATATAAGACAGTGCAAGGCTCTGTCTTATAAGAAAATGCATATCTCAAAGTGGCTGCACCAACTTGCATTCCCACCAACAGTGTAAGAGGGTTCCTCTTTCTCCACATCCTCTCCAAGACATATTGTTTCCTGTCTTGCTCATTTTGGCCATTCTAACTGGTGTCAGGTGGTATCTCAATGTGGTTTTAATTTGAATCTCCCTGATGGCTAGTGATGATGAACATTTTTTTCATGTGTCTGATAGCCATTTGTATGTCTTCATTGGAGAAGTGTCTGTTCATATCTTCTGCCCATTTTTTGATATGATTATCTGTTTTGTGTGTGTTGAGTTTGAGGAGTTCTTTATAGATCCTAGATATCAACCTTTTGTCTGTACTGTCATTTGCAAATATCTTCTCCCATTCCGTGGGTTGCCTCTTTGTTTTGTTGAGTGTTTCCTCTGCTGTGCAGAAGCTTTTGATCTTGATGAAGTCCCAAAAGTTCATTTTTGCTTTTGTTTCCTTTGCCTTTGGAGACATATCTTGAAAGAAGTTGCTGTGGCTGATATCGAAGAGGTTACTGCCTATGTTCTCCTCTAGGATTCTGATGGATTCCTGTCTCACGTTGAGTGTGGAGATTCCTCAAGAAATTTAAAATAGAGCTTCCCTATGACCCTACAATTGCACTACTGGGCATTTACCCCAAAGACACAGATGTAGTGAAAAGAAGGGCCATCTGTACCCCAATGTTTATAGCAGCAATGACCACAGTTGCCAAACTGTGGAAAGAACCAAGATGCCCTTCAACGGACGAATGGTTAAGGAAGATGTGGTCCATATACACAATGGAATATTATGCCTCCATCAGAAAGGATGAATACCCAACTTTTGTAGCAACATGGACGGGTCTGGAAGAGATTATGCTAAGTGAAATAAGTCAAGCAGAGAGAGTCAAGTATCAAATGGTTTCACTTATTTGTGGAGCATAACAAATAACATGGAGGACATGGGGAGATGGAGAGGAGAAGGGAGTTGAAGGAAATTGGAAAGGGAGATGAACCATGAGAGACTATGGACTCTGAAAAACAACCTGAGGGTTTTGAAGGGGTGGGGGTGGGAGGTTGGGGGAACCAGGTGGTGGTTAATAGGGAGGGCACGTGTTGCATGAAGCACTGGGTGTTGTGCAAAAACAATGAATACTGTTACGCTGAAAAAATAAATAAATAAATTTAATTAATAAAAAAAATAAAATTCACCTATTTTAAGCACACACACAAAAAAAACAATGAATACTATTATGCTGAAAAGAAATAAAAAAAATGTACATCCTATCCCCTCAGGATGTACTCTACCTCCAGTCCTGACCAAATACTAAAAATTAGGGCTAAATACAATATAATGTACCTACTTACGTGTTGGACTTGCTGAAAAAAAGAAGGGATGACATATCAAAGGGGCTGTAGGATTTAGCTAACTAGATTAAGTTAGCTGATTTAATAGTATTGGCAGGAATATACAGGATTGGATCTTAAAAGAGCTGGATGAATGGTAAGCACTCTCCCATGATACAGGTAATGCATCTTGGGGAAGGATGAGAGAAGATATAGCTAACATGCTAGGTGGGCTCTTAAAGATTGAAAGAAATTGATAGCTCTCAGTGAGATGCAAAGTCCAAAACTAAGATGGCAGATGGTAGAATAAAGGATAAAAGGAGTCAAAGAAGTTGGCCCCTTAGATTGGATAATCTAAAAAACTCACCAGCTATGTCCTGCAAGAGTCTGGAGGACACAGTGTTTACCAGAAACACCCCTGATAAAATAAGAAATACAGAATCCTGAAATAATGTTAGATGGCCGTGCTACAAGGTGAGAGTGGCAGCCTTGGAGTTTGAGTCACATGGAAATATAGAGATGTTTGATTGAATGTGGGTAGGCTTAAGGAAGCCATGAAGAAGTAACTGGCAAGGATATTGCTCAACTTTTAAAAAACAATGGAATTAAAAAATGAATGATTAGGAGGTTGAGGGTAACGTGTCATAACATGTCATAATCTCCTGCCCAGTTTTATATGAGCCAATTTTATGTCCATATTACACTGACTGAAAGGAAGGCCAGTTGCCCAGAAGGAAGGGATTTGCAAGATTGAAGCAAATGTACTGTGCTGTAATGACTCAGAGTCCTTATTCAATGGGACCTACATCCATTTACTTGGATAACCATACATTGAGGAAAGAGAAATAACCAGATGTTTAGAGAACAGCGAGGCATAAGGTTTGAGTTGATGTTAATACATAATATGTACCTGATTTCCTTGTTAGAGTAGAGCACACAGAGGCCAGGTAATAAACAGAATCCCAAGTACACTAAGTACATCAGCCCACCTACTAGACATTTCTCTGGTCTTCAAATGTATACTTAAAATGCAAAGACTACATTTAACTTCATTGTCTTGTGGAATAAGAACTACTAGAATGAAGAATACCAAGTAGAAAGTTCTGAAACTATTCCTGAAGCTGTCCAAGATGGTCAAAAGTAAGGTAATGGTCCATAAACTACCACAAAAGCAATAGCCCCAGTTGCAGGTTCTTTACCAGATATAATGAAATTTTAAATTATAATAAAATCAGAAACAGGAAGAAGCTAAGGCAAAAGGATATAAGTAGTATTGATTCTGTCTTTACTAAAAAAATGATACTTTGTTCATCATGGATTTTTTGATTGATGATTTTTTTAATTGCATTGAAATATTATGTATCTTGATTATTGAATTTTTAATATTCCCTTAAATTTTGCTACTGATGCAAGTGTCTTACTCACCTCATTCTGTTTTATTTTTGTAGAACAGGGTTTCAGGAACTTGGTAAGCAGCCATTGTTCTGACAAATGGATTATTTCTCAGTTCTAATGGAAAGGAGAACTAGAAGTTAACATTCACTTGTGATAGGCAAAAATAAACATTTATATTTCTCTCCCAGGGCTATATTAATTTTCTTATCCTACCTCATAAATAGAGCCTGAGGCAATTGGATAATTTTGGCAATCCATATGATATCACATTGGTCCTCTCTTTCAATGTCATTATATTAAGCAGACTGCAAGAAGCAGAAATGTTTATGCTGGTGGCCTTGCTAAGACTCATGTATTCCAGAATGTGGGAAATAAACCCAGTGGAGATTCAGGGACTTCTTATATCAATGAAGTTTGTATTCAGTGACCTCCTATGTATGCCAGATCATTTCCACAGTAAAAGACAATTTATTGTGTCTTTTATCTTACACCACCAACAAGGAAGATACAGTCCTGGTAAACAAATGACATGGAAGGCTAACAGCTTTGAGTTGAACATGGAAATAGGAAAATACTCTGCTGGAGCTTCTGGTTAGAGTACAAGTAGCCCTGCCAAATGAACCCCTTCCTTGAAGATCATACAGAAGTCTCTATGATACTAAAGTTGTCTATAGTAGGCATGAATCACCATGTAGAGTTATGGCATGACTTAAGTGGAGAGTTCTAATGTAGACCCTTTAGTGTTCTGGAGCAAGGCTTTGCCATCTGCAAAAGAAAATTAACTTCTATTAGATTAACAGTTGTGACATTCTAGGGATCTTGAAGAGACGGAGAATGTAAATAGAAATCAAGTAACCATGTGGAGCTGGGTTCTGCCAAACTCATCTAGTCATAGGTTGATTAAGCCCAATGGCAATACATCATGACAGAATTATTCATGAGCAGGCCAGAGGGTACAAATAAGCAACACAAGCAGGTGGCTCAGACTCCCTATTATCTACCACTTTTGCATTGGAATGTTTCATTTAGCATGCACCTATGGTGTATGGGGAATTCATTATGAATAGCTCATAAAAGAGGTAAAGGCTGAGCTTAAGTCATAGACGGGTTGGTTTTGTATGTTAGCTAAAAATCAATGTGCTGTTCTATGAACCAACATAAGGGGGGGCCTGAAAGACAAAGTGAGGAGAAATCCTCCCAGTGGGTATAAGTTTGAGCAGTACCCATATAAGTGGAAGAAAAGTGGCTTGAGATTAAAATATATGTGGGTTCCTGGGCAGTGATGAATGAATGAGGATTGATTAGGGGCTTGGAAGGAGAAAAAAATGAGGATTGGGAGAAATGATTTTTTGGTGGGATGAGGTATATAAATGGGCCTGTGGGAGGCACAAAGTATAGGAGAAAAAAAACATGTAATACATGATAATTCCTGCCATAAGTGATCCATCATAGAAAAAACACTACAAAAAATAATCAAATTTAGAGGATATCTCGGCCAGTGGACACCAGTCACCTAATTTGGCAAAGAAGGAGCATAAATGGAATAGTCATGAGTGGCAGGGATTTTGATCAAGCCTGGGTTCAACTGAATGGGCTTCCATTTACTGAGGCTGATACAGTGACTGCTGCTGCAGAATATACAACTTCCCAGCAACAAAGAACAATGCTGAACCATTAACAAGGCAACTTCTCTTAGGAGGCCTACAAGCTATTTTGTAGCGAAGTGATTTCACTGGACCCCTAGTTCTGTAGGGCACCACATCAACTTAATTACAAGAAAACATGCGCCAGATATCGGGGGTTACCTTATCAACAAGCCTGCATCCAGCTCCACGTTCCAAAGGTTTATAGATTCTTTGTTTAACCAGCATAAAATTCTTCTTAATATTGTTTTGGATCAATGAACCCAATGTACAGCATGCAGAATGTGACTGTGGGCATATGGCCACTGGGTCATTTATCTTATCATATACTATCCATTCAATTTTTTCAGCATGACTGAGCAGTGGAATAGACATTTGAAAGTGTATCTGAGGCACCAGCTTAGAGATGAGGTCATCTAATACTGGTATTAGAGATGAGGTCATCTAATACTGGTATTCCATCTTCCAAAATGCAGCAAAGAATTTAAATCAGTTGCCATTATATGATGCTATGTATACAATAATAATTCATGCATTTGAGAATAAAGGAGAAGGAACAGCTCCGTATAACTTATTCCCAGTAACCCACATGGGGAATTTGTATTTTCCATCCTCTCATCCTTATAACTTTGGACTCTGAAGGTCTAGAGGTCCTGATTTCCAAAGGGGAATGCTTCTACTAGGGAAATAGTAACTGTCCCATTACACTTTAACCTATGGCTGTTACCTCATTGCTTTGAGGTTCTTTGGCCCTAGGGAAAGGGGGAAATTGATGCTCATCACCAGGAGAAGAGAAAGTTGGTGACATACAATGGGTAGAGTTTGGGAGGATATGTTTTCATATTCTGGTGATACAGTAGGCCATCTCTTAGTACTCCTTTGCTCAGTTTTGAGAGTAAATGGGCAACTCCCTGAGCACACATAAGGCTAGGGACTCTTTCTCGTAAGGGCTGAGGGTCTATATCACCAAATAAGCTACTCTTTTGGCAGGAATTTATCTAAAATGGGTAATAGAAGAGGGAAATAATGAATTTCAGTTATGGTTCCCTAAAGCAGCAGGAACTGGAGTTATTTCCACTAGCTTTCTTATCACAAAATTTCCTAGAAGAGACAAACTTGAATCTTGGAGTAGCTTTACCCAGGTAGGGTACATTTATCCAGGTGGGGGTACATGACGTAAATGACTCTGAGGGGCATACGGAGAGGACAGTAGTGGATAGTATGGGGCATTATTCAGATTCCTTTTCAGGAAGGAGACATAATATATCTGTTGCCAGGAAGAACTGCTGTTGAAGGTAAATGACTATCTCAAAATTTCCCTCAGCTTAGTCCATTGATTGGTTGAAGTGGGAGTACAAAGCCTAGCCTCCTTGCTTTAAATGGGAACAGCTCTGAAGGGACATCCAAGCTCCATAGCATCCAATGCAATTATATGAATCTGTTGCAACTGTGTGACAGCTTAATTTTTCCCTCTGCCCAATCTGATGCTTTTCAAATATTCCCAGATATTGCTCTGAGACCACACCCCAATAAACTTCCTACCTGCAAATCTCTGATGTTCAAAGTCCATTCTCTGGGGAGGTTGAGTTAAGATAGGATTTCTTCAAATTGCAGGATTCATTTAATGTAAAATAATTTAAAAAGAAGTTTTGTGCATAAATGTTGAAAAGTAAATTGATTGTATAAAGTAAACTTCTCTTCTGATGCAGTTTTTACTCTGGCCTTTCTGTGTTACTTTTCCTGCTTCTATTTTCCTTTTGCCAATTCAATTAACTTCAAACATCATGGAAAAAAATAAAATTTAGAAGGTTGTTTTGGTTTTTTGTTTTTCTTTTGGCCTCATCACTAACCAGTCATCTGAACTTGGATGAATTAAGTTTCCCTGGGTAAGAGGTGATTCACTTATTAGTTGAGAGGATTGTACTATGTGATTGATCTCTAAAGCATCTTGGAACTTTGCAAGCTAAATATTCTCCTTTTCACTATGTTTTTATGCTTTAAATGTCATTACAGTTTAGATTACACAATTACTGAGTACAAAAGGAAAATACTAAAGAAATGTTTGAACCCCATGGGGTAGGGGTTTGGTCATCCTAAAAATAGGTACAGTTTATATGAACAATGTTCACTAATGCTAATGAGACAAAAGAAAGATTTCTCTATGGCAGATGACTTGCTACAGGCCATGTAACAATAATGCAAATAATTTATTATATTCTTCAAGCATCTGTAGTATTTGTGATGTGAAAATTTATAGATATGATTGAATTCGTGATTCCTTCAGCAACTATTCACCGAGTGCCTATTTTGTGGTCAGAGTACACTAGGCCCTGGGGATACAGAGATTAATAAAATAGTATCCTAATTCTTGAACAGCTCAGACTCTAGTGGGAGAAACTGACATATATAGAAATATTATGGTATGAAAGATCTGCTATAATAGAGTATAAACAATGCAGCTGACGAATTTTGTAATAATTTTATGTGGACAAGATACATTCCTTTTATAAAGATGGACTGTAAATCAGTTTGAGTACCTCTGGATTATAACAAAAGCAAACCTGATTACCCTACCATAAGTGCATAAATCGGCAAGGCACCTCCTCCCTACAACAAGTAACAATTGCTATAGCAAGTAACAATTGCTACCACAATTATGGTAGCTATTTACATCACTTCTGTAGGACATTTTCTTCCTCTTACTCTAAATCAGTGTACAATGTGGTCTCTCTGTTAACTAAAAAATAGAAGCTGCCTGAAGTCAACAATTCTACCATTTTATGAACTCAAGACTTTCTGGAGAGGTAATGCTAGGGGACCTGAAGGGGTGGTAGTTGATGGGGCTGATTATATGAGGAAGGAGACAGTGTAGCAAACTGGGGAGTACTTTTGAGATAAGAGAAGGAATAGTGGGAAGATTATCCTGTACTAAAGTGTAATAGAAGTCAGTGTACCCTAGAGTAGGAAAAAACCTTTACAGGTCATCCAGATTGAGGCAATTTTGACAGTGAAAGCTGGTGTAACAATAATAATAATAAATTCAAGTTTAGAAATATTTACTTAGAGATAGATCAATTGGCTCATAATATTGGTTGGCTTTTAAATAATTTTATTAAAAATTGCCTATACCTTTCTAAAAGATAAAAATAATATATACTGGATATATTAAATCCAAGTTAAAAATCTTTATATTGATTATATATGTATTAAAAACAAACAGAATATTCTTAGAACATAATCATATACTTTAATTCATTTTGTTCTCAAATCCTAAATTATTGGCATTTTTCTGAAAATACAGGTTTAATTATTATTAATTACTTAATTAAAATTCCCAGTTGTCATATCTTCAAGTGACTTCTCTCTGAACTATGATATGCTTAGAAGAAATATTCTTTCTGTGAGTACTGAGGTTCACATAAGTTTGATGAGCATTTTGCTAAATGGAGGCTATTCTCAAATTCTAAGTCTTCTCACACTGAAATTTGTGACTATTTCAGACTAAATATTTTCAAAGGTAGAGTCTTTTCACCACCAATCAAAAGCCCTTTCTTCAAAATATATTTTAGGTAATCTCAATTTTATTTCACTTAGGTTGAGCATATAAATTTTCAAATGAAAAAATGAAGCTCCAGCAAAAAGTCATTTTTATGAATTGATATATTCTGAAGCACAAAAACAGAATTTTCAAAATTAAATTATATATACTTTTTGTATTCTCATTATTTAATGTGTTTGGTACCTCCTTTGTTTTTGTGGGGATAAATTTTAATGTCGTTCTGCCTGCAAGCTTTTGTTCAGTAATTTTCGTTTGCAAAAGATTTAAAATTGGAGATTTTTAGTGACGTATTGTCTAAGTCCGTTTGAGCTCCTATAACAAAAACAGTGTATACCTTCAACAACAAATATTTATTTCTCACAGTTCTGGAGGCTGGAAAGTCCACAATTAACACAACAACAGACTTAGTGCCTGGTGAGAACCTGCTTTATATTTCATTGATGGCTGTTTTCTCAGTGTATCCTCACATGGCAGAAAGGGTATGAGAGCTCCTTTACAAGGACACTAATTCCATTCATGAAGGTTCCACCCTCATAATCTAATTACCAGCCCCAATTTTTGCCTCAAAATATTATCACATTGGGGCTTAAGATTTCAACATATGGATTTTGAGGGGACACACACATTTAGACCCTAACATTTATTACATAATTAGGAGTAACAATTGACAGCTAACCTTAAAGAAAGTACAATTAAAATCCTTTGCCATTGTAGGAAAATTAGAGTGAATTATAAAGTCATTGTTAAAATGTTCAAACATTCTAAAATCTGATTGATACTGGGCAACAGAGAGAGAGCGCACAATTCCTTCTAAGTTCATGACTGCTCTATAGGTTTACTTATTTAGCAAGAATGTTTTCCCCCAATGAGCTATGGTCATCTTAAATTTGAATTCACATAATAATCACAAAAGTAATAAATACATATTCAATTTGAGCTTTTTAAATGAGTTTATAACATTAAAATAATATAGTCTTTTAATCTTTGCATGAACTTTCAAAAGCTATCCAAGGACTCCTTTACCCTCTCCATCGACGAGTCATGTTAGAATCTGTGAAGTAAAGGTGGGCCAACAGAAAAAGGATGAAATTCTAATATCTAGTCTATAGTACTCATTGATGGTATCCTTAGAATCCAGTCATACGTGACTCTTCCTCCACTCCTTGTGTGTGTGTTCCAGAGGCAGCTAGGGGTGTGTTGCAGTCAGCTCTTACCTACTTGCTGAGACAGATGTGTACATCTCTTCCTAACTCCGCATTCACTGAGTTCAATTTGATAGCTTAAATTTGTCCTTGGTGGGACTATTTACACCACAGAAATTGGCAAATGCTACAAGTCTGATTTCCCCACCCATGCACCCTACCAGTAGAGCTGGTTGTTAAATGTTCATCAGCACATGACTGCAAGAAACCCTAATGTGAATCCTTTCTGGGCACAGCATGCTTCTCTTCCTTGCTGAAAAGTCTCCACTTGAAAAGGATTCTTCATTAGAGTCATTCATGGTCAGGGTGAACAACTCATGCGAAGTTGAGTTGTTCACCCTGCGAGTTGTTCACAACTGCGAAGTCCTTTTCTCATATAGGTACCAATATTCACAGGTTACTGGTATTAAGATATTCATTGTCTCACGTGGGGGTTGCCTTAGTCTATTTACCACACAAAGTAATACTTTCAACAAAGAATATACTGTGTTCTTGAGGCACCTGGCTGGCTCAGTTGGTAGAACATGTGACTCCTGATCTTGGGGTGGTGAGCTTGAGTGCCACTTTAAGTATAGAGATTACTTTAAAAAAATAAAATCTTGGGGCACCTGGGTGGCTCAGTGGATTAAGCCGCTGCCTTCGGCTCAGGTCATGATCTCAGGGTCCTGGGATCGAGCCCTGCATCGGGCTCTCTGCTCCGTGGGGAGCCTGCTTCCTCCTCTCTCTCTGCCTGCCTCTCTGCCTACTTGTGATCTCTCTCTCTGTCAAATAAATAAATAAAATCTAAAAAAAAAAAATCTTTAAAAAAAGAGGTTATACCATGTTCTTAAGAAATGATTTAGAGCTTATTCTTCTTTCATTACTTGAAGAAATAAAAAAAAATTATCTAAATTTAGAATAATTTTTCAGAGTAATTAATCACAAATGAAAGTATCAATTATTTTTTTGCATGCATCAAGTACTAATTTCTTATGTAAAATCAAGAAGAGTCTAGCTAGCTAGTTAAAAGATTCAAAACTGGATAATTCCTTCATTTCTGCAATTCATTGAAACTCGTGTTCATGGTGGCCAGATGTCTATTATTTGGTTAGGAATTAATAGTGTAATTGTTTTAAAAAAAGTTTGCTGTCCAAGCCCACACATGTTGCTCAGGTGCATTTTAACAGCTCTGCCTTTAGTGTCTTTAATTGGAGCCAGGATTCTGAATGTGAACATATTCCCACCATCCCCTACCCTCAACGGAAGTCTGCATGCCCACTCAAGTAAATGACAGAGATAATCATTAAATGGAACACAATCTATTTTTTAAAAAGATTTTATGTATTAATTTATTGTGAGAGTGAGAGAGAGAACATGTGTAAAAGCAAGGGGGAGGGACATGGGGAGGGGAGAAAGAGAAGCAGACTCCCAACTGTGCAGGAAGCCAATGAGGGGCTTGATCCCAGGACCTTGGGATACTTTTTTTGGTGGGGGCCAGAGTTCAACATGCAACAGTCCTATCATATAAAAAATCTGGTTCTCTTTTAAGGCTAAAAGAAATGATCATTTTTTAAAAATCTCATTCTTTAATGGATCAAGAATTACTCTAAATTATTAAATGTATGTTTACACTGGTTTACCATTCAATTTTATGATTATTACATTTTTTAACAAGCTTGGATATGGTTTTAGAAAACTGATAAAGCTGAATATATTTTAAAGTCTGTGTTAAGAGGGAATAGTATATATATTCAATAAAAGAATGAAGATGCTGACAAATGGGTCAGATTGTATATTTTATCTTTAATCTCAATTCCAATTCAAAATAAGTAACTATCATCTCTTCTATTTACTTAAGGAATTAAAAAATAGGCATGGTTTAATGTTGTTCAGCCTGTTCCATGAACCTGATAATATGCTAATCCTATAAAAATTATATACATGCATATGATTACCTCAAATAGTTTATGGAACAAGGCAAGATATGAGTGGATAAATATATAAAAGTCATGTACATGTTGAAAAGTCATCTTTCTTAATTTAAGCAATGCACAAAGTATGATAGATTCCTATTAGAGAAAACTAGGCTAAGATGTGACGCTTAAAATTGGCCATGGATTCTATTTTATGGAAATGAACACATGCAGCAAAGCAACCAAATTAAGAAGTTGCCTGTGCAAAAATACTCTAAATCATCACGAAGAAAACTTTATAAAGAATTTGAGAGAAAGAAAAACCCATACAGTTTTCTCACTTGACTAGAGAATTTTGTATTATGTTAGAAAAATAGATTCATTATTTATATTGTAAAATTTTCTACTTATATATAAATGTGTTTTTTCTTCAAGCTGCCACAGATCATATTTAAAGTGAGAGAATGATCAAATTAAATAAATAAATAGGATTCCTGTCCAGCATAATCTCCAGGATTATATGGAGACAAGCAAGCCTAGTAGCCAGCATTCTTAGTACATCATGAAACTATTTCTTTGATTCTTGCCTTTTGCCAAGGCACTGTCATAGAATAAACTAAATATCCTGCTTTGTCTGGGACAATCCTGTGAACACTTGTTGTATTCATTTGTATTGTAATTTCCTGAAATGTTAATTTTGTAATGAAATATGACTTTTAAATAAATTAATTAAAATAAGACAGAATAGCTTTGGTAGACTTTCAGGCAACTTCTGCCAAGTTTTGTCTACTTGCATGTGAAGCAACAGTCAGGGTTCTTCTTTAACATGTAATTGAATAGAAAACATGATCAGCAATAACTCATTATTCTTTCCTGACTCCTCCCAAACATAAAACACTGTCTTCAAGGGCATAATACGAGGTTCTTGCTGATGCTAAAACAAAATTCACTTTGACATTGTGGGCCTCAGTCAGTTAACTCCTTCTGACTATGAGTGGTGATAGGAAAAAAAAAAAAAGAATTACACACCATTGCAGTAACAGTGAGATATTTATATTTACGGCCAGTAGTCTTAGAATTTTTTTCTTACCAGAGTATCAGGATGTTACATAAAAATTCATGTGCATAGTAAGTCAATCCTGTATTTCAGCAAGAATACATTCCCAAAACTATTTTTCATTTAGAGGAAAGGAATACTTTTTAAGTTAAAAACTCAGAGCACAACCCTCTTGGTTATGACTAATTTGTCTAGATGTTCAATCATCCAAAAAAAAAATTTTGAGAAACAAGGGGACCATATAAAATGGCATACAATAACATATCAGCAGAATTTGAAAAAAATCAGACAGAATAAGGGACTCCCCTCCCAAGGGAAATGAAAGCTATTTAACTCCTTGACTAATAATTATATGCACTAATAGATTTTCCTTTGGGTCCTCTGGTTTTTAAGAGTCCATTTAATTGTAGGATCAAATTAGAAGTATTTCTCAACCCTTCTAATGGCCAGTAACATATGCGGAAATACAACAAAATCAGGAATCAAAAAACTTAAATTCAGATTCTTCACTTTCTAGTTTCCTTTAAATATTCTGAGTTTCATTTATTCTTCTCCTATAAACAAGATGGGATTGGGAGGGAGACAAACCATAAATGACTCTTAATCTCACAAAACAAACTGGAGGTTGCTGGGGGGAGGTGGGGTTGGGAGAGGGGGAGGGGGTTATGGACATTGGGGAGGGTATGTGCTATGGTGAGTGCTGTGAAGTGTGTAAACCTGGCGATTCACAGACCTGTACCCCTGGGGATAAAAATACATTATATGTTTATAAAAAAAAAAATTGGAAGGGGAGGCGAACCATGAGAGAGTATGGACTCTGAAAAACAACCTGAGGGTTTTGAAGGGTCATGGGTGGGAGGTTGGGGGAACAGGTGGTGGGTAATAGGGAGGGCATGTTTTGCATGGAGCACTGGGTGTTGTGCAAAAACAATGAATACTGTTACGCTGAGAAAATAATTAAAAAAAAATATTCTGAGTTTCACATTTATTAACCTATAAAATGGAGCTGATAATAATAACCAAAAAAGAACCTGTTCTGAGTATGATCATGGGAAAAATAATTAAAAAGTGTAAAGAATTATATAATACGAATATAATTCATCTGAATTAATTTGAACTATATATTCAAATCAGTGACAGTGCTTTTAATTTACTCTAATATGTGAATAAGTTTCATTCTATTGTGGATTATATAAAACTATCACGTTTAGTGCTATGGTGAGTGCTGTGAATTGTTTAAGACTGCTGATTCACAGACCCATACCCCTGAAACAAATAACACATTATATGTTAATAAAAAAATATAAGTATCAGCCCTCACCAAGATTTTTTGTGAACTTTATTGTTTAGAGCCCTTTTAGGTTCATTGTAAAATGGAGCAGAAGGCATAGAGATTTCACATAAACCATCTGCCCTTCAACATGCATGGTATCCCCAATTATCAACATCCCCCACCAGAATGGTATATTTGTTAGAATCAATAACCCTGCAATGACACATCATCATGATTCAAATTCCACAGTTTACATTGGGGTTCACTCTTGGTGTTATATTCTATCAGTTCATATGAATTTATAGTGATGCATCTTCACTATTAGAGTTTCATACAGAAAAATTTTATTGCTTTAAAAATCTGTGCACCACTTATTCATTCTTTCTTTCCCTCTAACTCCTTGTGATCACTGATCTTTTAATTGTCTCTATAGTTTTGCCTTTTACAGACTGTCATATGATTATAATGGCAGTATATAGATTTTTCAGAATTGGCTTCTTTTATTTAGTAATGTGCATTTAAGTTTCTTCCATGGGATCAAGCCCCCCATTAGGCTCCCTGCTCAGCCGGAAGCCTGGTTCCCCCTCTGCTACTCCCTCTGCTTGTGTTCCCTCTCTTGCTGTGTCTCTCTCTCTCTCTGTTAAATAAATAAATAAATAAATAAATAAAAATCTTTAAAAAAAGAATTATTTCACAGATTAGTACAGTTGTAGGATGCAAAACAACATACAGAAATCAGTGTTAGCTCATTTCTTTTTATTGCTGAATAATATTCATTGTCTGGATATACCACACTTTATTCAGTTACCTACTGAAGTATATTTTGTTGCTTCTAAGTTTCGGCAGTTATGAATAAAATTGCTGTAAACATCCATGTGCATGTTTTTGTGTGGACATAAGATTTCACTAGTCTTGGGTAAATGCTAAATAGTGTGATTGCTGGCTTCTATAAAAGTATATTAATTTCATAGGAAATTGCCAAACTGCATTCCAAACTGACTATACATATGGCATTTCGACCAACAATAAATGACAGTTTCTGTTGCTCCATATTCTCACCAGCATTCGGTGTTGTCAGTGTTCATTGATTTTGGCCGTTCTAATAGGTGTATAGTAGTATCCTGTTGTTTTAATTTGTATTTTCCTGATGACATAGGATGTGGAGATTCTTTTCATATGCCTGTTTGCCAATTTGTCCATCTTCTTTGGTGAAGTGTTTGTTAATGTCTTTGACTAATTTTTTAATCAGGCTGCTTTTTTTTTTATTGTTGAGTTTTAAGAATTCTTTGTATATTTTGGGTAACATCGTATTATCATAGATGTCTTTTGCAAGTATTTTCTCCTGAATTTATCTTTTCATTCTCTTAATAATGTTTCTCACAAAGCAGAAATGTCTAATTTTTTAAAAATTCAGCTTATGAAATGATTTCCTTTATGTATTATGTCTTTATTGATGTTTCTAAAAAGTCATCACCATACCCAAGGTCATTTGATTTTCTCCTATGTTATCTTGTAGGGGTTTTATAGTTTTCTCTTTTACAAATACATTTGTGATGTATTTTGAATTAATTTTTGGAAAGGGTGTAAGCTTTTTGTCTAGATTCATTTTTTAAAAACTCAACAAGTTTTAATTAGACTAATTATGTACAAATGAAACATATTTTAATTACTTTCCTACATAATCTGACCTAACATGAAGTAATATATATATAACTATGTAGAGGTAGTTATAATTAAAACCCTAACACATAGGAGACAATTTATTTCAAAGCTATTACTGTGATATAACTCTAAAAATGAAATTATGACAATTCATAATAATATGTGAGATATTTGAAAATAACATCAACAATCCATGTAAATAACTGCAATATTTCCAACAATAATATAATTTAATACATACAATTAGTTTATTCTAACAAATGAGGAAAATAACTGTCCACTAATCCTCTTAGAATATTTTCCATGTTTTTAAAATCATTTAGAGATATCAAAACATCCTTAATGAGAGAATGCAAACAAAGGGACTAAACAAAGCTCATTAATGTCATCTGTACATTTCACAGATGAATAAACCCTTTCATGCAAAAGAAATCTAAGTTTCTATAAGGTAGAGACTATTTCTTTTTTATCATTATATTTTGAACACAGTACTATTTGTTAAAAGAATCAATTAAGAATTAAGAAAACTGATTAATCAATGTTAACTATTATCAACTAACTATTCTATGTGATTCTATAATGGTGGCACATGTCATTATACATTTGTCCAAAACCAAAGAATGCACAATATCAAGACCGTATTTGTTCCATTGTGTTGTCTTTCCTCCTTTGTTAAAGGTCAATTAACTATATTCATATAGATCTATTTCGTGTTCTTTAGTTTGTTCCATGAATCAATTTATTTATTCTTTTATCAATATTGTCTTCATGACTATGCTTTTATAATAAGCCTGGAGTTGGAGGGTGTCAGTCTTTTAATTTTGTTCTTTTCTTTTAATATTGCATTGGCCAGTCTGGAGGTTATGTCTCTCCCTATAAACTTTAGAATCAGTTTGTTCATAAATAACTTACTGGGATTTTGAATGGGATTGTTTTGAATTTATAAATAAAGTTGAGAAGAACTTCCATATTAACAATTTTGAGTCTTCCTTTCCATGAACACAAAATATCTCTCTTTTTATTTAATTCTTTGATTTCTTTTACTAAAGTTTTGCAGTTTTCTTCATATAGGCCATATAGATACTTTGTTAGATTTAAATCTAAAAATTTATCTTTTATTTGCAGTGCTAATGTAAATGGCAATATGGTTTTCATTTCAAATTAACCTGTTCATTGCTGATATATAAGCCAAAAAATGGATTTTTCTATATTACTCTTATATCTTGCAACATTGTTATAATCACTTTTTAACTCTAGAGTTTTAAATATCATTTATTTTGGATTTTCTACATAGATAATAATATCACCTGCAAACAAAGACAGCTTTATTTTTTCCTTTCCAGTCTGCTCACATTTTATTTCCTTTATTTATTGCATTCTCTCATACTTAGAGTATGACATTGAAAAGCAGTAGTGACAGGGTATATTTCTGCCTTGCTTGTGACCTTAATGGGAAAGTTTCTATTTTATAAAATTAAGTATTAGCTGTACATTTTCCTAGCTATTCTTTATCAAGTGGAAGAAGTTTTCTTCTATTCCTAGCTTACTGAGTTTTTATCCTGAATGGGTGTTGAATTTTGTCAAATGCTTTTTCTGCATATTGATATAATCATACAATTTTTCTTCTTTAGCCTGATGATGTGATGGTTCACATTAGTTGATTTTCAAATGTTGAATCAGCCTTGCATATCTGAAACAAGTCTTACTTGATTATGCTGTATAACTATTTTATACATTGTTGCATTTGATTTGCTAATATTTTGGTTAAGATCCCTGCTTCTATATTAATGAGAGATATTGGCCTGTAGATTTCTTTTCTTGTAACGTTTTCGTCTGAGTTGGCATTAGGATATTACTGGTTTCATAGGATGAATTAGGAAATAATCTCTCTCCTTTTGTCCTATGAAAGATTATAGAAAATTGGTTTACATTTTATCCTTAAATATTTAGTAGAATTCACTAGTGAGAACATTTGAACCTAGGGCTTTCTGTTTTGGAGGTGTTACTTATTTAAACAAATTTATTTAATAGATATAAATCTATTCGGATTGCCTATTCTTTTAAAAATTAATTAATTAATTAATTTTAGAGAGAGTGGGAGGGGGCAGAGGGAGAGAAATAGGGAAAAGAAGTTTTTAAAAATATTTTCTTTATTTACTTGATAGAGATAGAGAGCACAAGTGGAAGAGAGAGGTAGAAGGAGAAGTGGACTTCTTGCTGAGCAGAAAGCCAGATGCGGGCTGGATTCCAGGACTCCCGATATCATGACCTAAGCCAAAGGGAGAAGCTTAGCGGACTGAGCCACCCAGGAACACTCAGACTGTTTATTTTTGTGTGAGTTTTAGCAAATTATGTTTTTCAAGGAATTGGTCCATTTCATCTAGGTTATCAAATTATTACCAACAGTTATATGCCTATAGTATTCATAGTATTCCTTTATTATCCTTTTTATGTCCATGTGATTTATAAGCATGTTCCTCTTTCATTTCCGATACTAGTAATTTGTGTCCTCTTTCTTTTTTTCTTATTTAGCCTAGCTAGGGGATTATTGATTTTTGTATCTTTTCATAGAACCAGCTCTTTATTTCATTGAGTTTCTTTACTAATTTTGTATTTTCTGTTTCATTGATTTCTAATTTCTTCTTTTTTAAAAAATTAAATTTAATTTTTTCCCAGTGTTCCAAGATTCATTTTGGTTTGTAGTTTATGCACTACACCTAGTGCTCCATGCAATACATGCCCTCCTTAATACCCACCACCAGGCTCACCCAACTCCTCACTCCCCTCCCCTCCAAAACCCTCAGTTTATTTCTCAGAGTCCATAGTCTCTCATGGTTTGTCTCCCCTTCCGTGGGGTTGCCTCTCTGTTCTGTTGACTATTTCCTTTGCTGTGCAGAAGATTTTGATGATGAAGTCCCACAAGTTCATTTTCTCTTTTGTTTCCTTTGCCTTTGGAGACATGTCTTGAAAGAAGTTGCTGTGGCTGATGTTGAAGAGGTTACTGCCTATGTTCTCCTCTAGGATTTTGATAGATTCCTGCCTCACGTTGATGTCTTTTATCCATTTTGAGTTTATCTTTGTGGATGGTGTAAGAGAATGGTTGAATTTCATTCTTCTACACATAGCTGTCCAATTTTCCCAGCACCATTTATTGAAGAGACTTTTTTCCACTGTATATTTTTTCCTGCTTTGTCAAAGATTATTTGGCCATAGAGTTGAGGTCCATATCTGGACTCTCTACTCTGTTCCACTGGTCTATGTGTCTGTTTTTGTGCCAGTACCATGCTGTCTTGGTGATCACAGCTTTGTAGTAAATCTTGAAATCAGGCAACATGATGCCTCCAGTGGACCCAAATTAATAAAATTATGAATGAAAAGGGAGAGATCATGACTAACACCAAGGAAATAGAAACAATCATCAGAAATTATTACCAACAGTTATATGCCAATAAGTTAAGCAACCTAAAAGAAATGGATGCATTCCTGGAAACCTATACACTTCCAAAACTGAGTCAGGAAGAAATTGACAATATCTAGTATAGACCAATATCTAGTAACGAGATTGAAGCAGTGATCAAAAACCTCCTAATTTCTTCTCAGTTCTTTTCTTCTGCTCACTTTGGATTTAATATGCTCTTCTTTTTCTAGTTTTTAAGGTGGATGATTAGCTTATTGATTTTAGATCTTTCTTCTTTACTAACATATACATTTAGTGCTAAAAATATCCCTCTATACAGTACTTTTGTTGCATCCCACAAATTATAAGTTGTGTTTCTACTCTCATTTAAAGTACTTTAAATTTTTTCTTGGATTTTTTTTTTTTTTTTACCTCTTGCTTTAAAATGTGTTGTTTAATTGCCACTTATTTGATTATCTTCCAGCTATCTTTCTGTTATTGATTTCTGGTACAATTCCATTGTGGTCTGTTAGCAGACACTGTATAATTGCTATTCTTTTAAATTTGTTAAAATGTGTTTTATGGCTCAGAATGTGGTGTATCTTTGTGGATGTTCTATGAGCTTTAAAAGAATTTGTGTTCTGCCGGTCTTTGCTGAAAGAGTCTATAGATGTCCATTATATTCAGCTGGTTGGTGGTGTTATTGATTCAGTATATCTTGACTGATTTTTTTGACCACTGGATATGTGCATTTCTGAGAGAGGGGTTTGAAGTCTCCAGCCATGATAGTAGATTCATCTATTTCTCTTTGTAATTTTATTAGTTTTTGCCTCATATAATTTGATGCTTTAGTGTTGGGCATATACATCTAAAGATTTTTTTATAGCTTTTTAGGGAATTAATTCTTTTACAACTGTGTAATTCCCTTCTTTATTTCTCCATAACTCTCCTTGCTTTGAAGTCTACTCTGCCTATAATTAATATAGCCCCTCCCACTTTCTTTTAATTAATGTTTAGCATGTTTTTTTTTCTCCATCCACTTATTTTTATTTTCTTATTTTTATTTAAGTTATCACATATTGCAATATTGTTTTTTGGAGTATAATTCAGTAATTCATCACTTACATGTAATCTCCAGTGCTCATCACAAGTGCCTTCTTTAATACCCATCATCAACCTAGCCCATCTCCTACCCACCTCTCTCCATTAACTCTCTATTTGTTCCAATTAAGAGTCAATTATGGGTTCTTTCCCTCTCCTTTTTTTCTTTTCCCACTTCCCCTAAGTTCATCTCTTTTCTTTCTTAAATTCCATGTATGGATGAGATCATATGGTATTTGTCTTTGACTGACTGGCTTATTTCACTTAGCATAATACATTCTAGCTCCATCCATCCATTTGCTTTTAGTCTATATATGTCCAAATATGGGTCTTTTTTTTTTAAATCTACTCTAGCAATCCCTTTTACTTAGTGCATTCAGACCATTGATGTTCTAAGTAATTATTGATATCATGTTTGTTACTTTTTCCTGTATGCTCTTCTTTGTTTCTATTTTTATCTTCCACCTTCTTTTTTGCCTTTTGTGATTTTAATTAAGCATTTTATATGATTGTACTTTCTCTGCTCTCTTAGTATTTCATTTGTAATTCTCTTTTTACTGTTTTTCGTTGTTGCCCTAGAATTTTCAATTTACATTTTTGAATAATCCAAGTCCACTTTCAAATGTACTATATTACTGCATGGGTAGTATGAGTACATTGTAACAAAATAATCCTAACTTTTCCCTTGTATCATTACTGTCACTCATGTTACTTTTACATAAACACACATAAGGATATCTATATACATAATCATACATAACTGAATACATTGTCACTATTATTATTTTGGACAAATTATTGTCAGATTAATTAAGAAAAATAAGTGTGTTATCTTCACTTATTTCTTCTCCAATGCTCTTTTAATTTTAATTTTACTTTTTTAAAGATTTTATTCATTTATTTATTTGACAGAGAGAGAGAAAGAAAGAGAGCACATGCATGGGGAGCAGGACAAGGGAAAAGCAGGGTCTTGACTGAGCAGGGACTCTAATGTGGGGCTTGATCTCAGGACCTTGGGATCACGACCTGAGCTGAAGGCAGACACCGCAAAGGAGCCATGCAGGTGCCCCTCCAGTGCTCTTCTTTATTTTATGTAGATCTGAGTTTCTGACCTATTTTATTTATCTTCTCTCTAAATAACTTTTTTTTTCTTTTCTTAAAATGTTTTACAAAGCAAGGGTGCCTGAGTGGCTTAGTCAATTAGGCACCTGACTGACTCTTGATTTCGACTCAGGTCATGATCTCAGGTTGTGAATTGAGCTCCTTGATTTTTCTCTCTCCCTCTGCCCCTCACCACCTTTAATCCTTTTTTTTTTTTTTTTTTTTTGCAAGCCAGACCTGCTGACAACAGATACCCTCAATTTTTGTTTGTCTGGGGAAGACTTTATTTTTTCCATCATTTTTAAAAGATGATTTTATCATTTTAAAAGGGTACAGGATGTTGGTAGTATTTTTTTTTTTCCTTTCAACAACTAAATATTTCATCTCACTTTCTTCACTTACATGGTTTCTGAGGTTCATATATAATTCCTGTGTTTTCTTTTTTCTAGGTAAAGTGTTTTTTACCTCTGGATTTTTCCTTAACTTTGACTTTCTGTGGTTTCAAAATAATATACCTATCATGGGTGAAAGGAGTCAAAAAGTACAAACTTTTTTCTTGTTTTTGTAAAATAAATAAATCATAGGGGTGTAATGTACAGCATGTCAACTATAATTAACAATATTGTATTGTATATTTAAAAGTTTATAACAGAGTAGATCTTGAGGGTTCTCATCACAAGAAAAAAATTCTGTAACTGTGCACGATGACAGATGTTAACTAGAATTGTTATGATGATTATTTCACATTGTATACAAATACAGAATCATTATGTTGTACATCTGAAACCAGCATTATATGTCAGTTATAACTTAAATTGAAGAAAAAACCCTGATTTTTCTACTACACAACACTGCATATAACATGTATTATGTATATGTGTATATACATGAGTAGATTTGTATATGTGTGTGCATGTATGACAAATGACTATTTCCTATTGATCCTAGAGCCTAATTTTTAAAAATCCACCTTTAGTGAAGTATAATTAACAAATAAAACTATAAGATATTGGGGAACCTGGGGTGGCTCAGTTGGTTAAGCAACTGCCTTCAGCTCAGGTCATGATCCTGAGGTTCCAGGATTGAGTCCCATGTTGGGCTCACTGCTCAGTAGGGAGTCTGCTTCTCCCTCTGACCCTTCCCCTTCTCATGTTCTTTCTCTCTCAAATAAATAAAATCTTTAAAAAAACCTGTAAGATACTTTAAAAAAATGAATGCCTAGGGACGCCTGGGTGGCTCAGTTGGTTGAGCAGCTGCCTTCGGCTCAGGTCATGATCCTAGCGTCCTGGGATCGAGTCCCATATCAGGCTCCTTGCTCGGCAGGGAGCCTGCTGCTCCCTCTGCCTCAGCCTGCCTCTCTGCCTACTTGTAATCTTTCTCTCTCTGTCTATCTCTCTCTGATAAATAAATAAAATCTTAAAAAAAAAGAAGGCCTAGTTTTTTTTTTTTTTTTTGAGTGGGAAGAGGGACTCATTTATTCTGCTTGCTATACTCTGAGCTTCTTGGACTTGGGGTGTGATGTCCAGCATTAATTTGGGGACATTCTGAGTCATTACTTCAAGTATTCTCTGTTTCTTCTTCTCCTAATATTTTCATTATGCATATGTTACACCTTTTGTTATTAGCATCCCACAATTTTTGTATATTCTGTTTCTTCAGTCTTTTGTCTTTTTTGTTTACAGTTTTGGACTTTCTAATTAAGATGTCCTCAAGCTCAGAGATTATTTTTTAGCCATGTGTAGTCTACAAATAAATCCATTCAAGTTGTTCTTCATTTTTGTTTTTGATCTCTAACATTTCTTTTCTTTCTCAGAATTTCCATTTTTTTTCTGCTTACTTTGCCCATCTGTTAGGACATGCTGTCTATTTTATCCATTAGAACCTTATGTATATTAATCAAAATTGTTTTAAATTTCCAGCCTGATAATTCCAACATCTTTTTCATGTCTTAATCTGGTTCCAATGCTTGTTCTGTGTCTTCAAATTCTTTTTGCTTTTAGTATCTCTTAAATCCTGTCCAGCAAGACATGACGTGTATGGCACTGGTTCCTGTGGAGATTTTTCCTAGTGTGTTTCTGCTCTATTAAGTTGTGATTGACTGTATTTACCAGCACTCTCCAATTTGAGGGCATATTTTACCTTGTGACCTCATTTTTCTTGTGGACCTAAAAAGAGTTGTTTTTTAGTTTGGTTGGCTTTTCACTTGACTGGAGATTTCCAAACTTCTTACATGTTGGACCAGGAGCCAGAAGTCCTCCTGACTGATTTTGCTTAACCTAGCTTATCAAAAAAGATACCTTTCACAATTGATGCATAATAAATTTGGTCTTATTAAAAAATGAGTAAAGTTTGTTACCTGAGGATTTTAAAGCAGTAAAATACAGTGTATTTTTCCTCTACAACCAAACAAGAAGATGAAATTTCCTGCTAATTTCACTTGGGTTCCTAAATGAATTTATCTAAATTCACTAGAAATTTAACAGTGATATGAATAAATGACCTTTGATTGTGTTTCATATAAAGTTCATTTGCATTTATTTGTTTTCTCCATCAATATAGAAATTTATGCAAGGCAGGACCATGTCTTCTATTGTTCTTTCTTGTGATATTGCTTTAAAATGCAATATATTTTGAAAGTTTGACAATCAGAAAGAATCTCTTTGAGATTTTTTTTTTTTTTTGCAAATAACATGTAATGATAGAGTAAAAACTTATATAGTGTATAAGATTACTAGATATCACTATATAAAGAAATCTGGGACAGGTGACATGGTGATAAGTATGACTATATACAAAAGGAGAGGGAATTATTATGGGATTATTAATAGGCTTATTCTTCTTAGTGTATGGAATTTCTGATGGTATTTCTCATCTATTCTTATACACTTATTTTCCACACTGATGGAAATTCATAATGGAGGGACATGGGATATAAAATAACTTCTGATAATTTTCTTGAATTACCAAAATGTACCAGGTTTCACTAGCAAAATAAAATGAGTTCAGGAACATTAATCTAAAAAACAAGCTGTTATCTCTTTACCTAGATAAAAGCCTCATACTTCCATTCAATCCCCCCCCCTTATATTCATGGCCTCTGTTAAAATACTATTGTTCCAAATTGAAAACAACAACAAAAAAGGATTGTCAATTCCATACACAGATTTGTAACCTAGTATGGCTAGTGAGCTCATAATGAACTACATTATTTGAAGTAGCATTTTGTTATGGAACATGGTTTTTACTTGCTCTCTTATTTCTGTTCATTAAAACAATGAGCACATCATAATGAATAAAACATTTGTATGCCATTTATTACATCCAGTACTAAGGTGCCAATACTGACCATAAATTGAACTCATGCTCTCCCATGTTCATGCCAAAATCCATTGAATAAATGTCTAAAAATTGTTGGAAAAACAAAAGTTTAGGTTTCCCGCAGGCTGTCAACATCTGTATATCTTTTGGAAACCTAAACACTATTCATTTTGGAGAGTAGAGAACATGAATAGATTGCATTTGACCTTATGTGACACAAGGATAAAGTAAATGTAATTTACTTTGTGCTAAATATAATTCTGTAATTATTAAAAAATGTGCTTTTTTCAGGAATGAAAATAACTAGAAAGGATTTTAAAAGGTATAAGGAATTCTGCTGCCATCTAAGTTATTAGATTGTTCAGTATTTCTAAAGAATATTGTCACATGTATGAATATAAAATTATTGTCTCACTGACTTGATGCCCTCAGGACTAAGGTAATGGTAATTTTAAAATCCTGACTCTTACCACTTTGAACACCAAATTTTTTTTATTAATGTATAATGTATTATTTGCTCCAGGGGTACAGGTCTGTGAATCATCAGGCTTACACATTTCACATCACTCACCATAACACATACCATCCCCAAAGTCCATAACCCAGCGAACACCAAATTTTAAAGTGTTAACCATATTTGATAGAAATCTTTCTGGCATATATTAAATGTTTTTCAGCTGAGGAAAAAAAATACTATAGTTTTATATTACCCAAAATTAAAATAAAATAAATATTTTAAAATTTTGTATCAATAGTTAAACTTTCAAAGACTCCAAAAATATGAACAATATGCATAAATAAGACATTTCACATAAGTGAAGAATATTACTAAGATTGCAATTCTTGCCATGGGAGCTAGGTAGACTTAAAATGATCAAGATTCTTGGAATTCTCCTTATTAGGTTTTGTCATATTAACTAATTATAAAGATGAAATTAGCATGACTGAAAAGAATACCCATCTATTCTTACATTTATTTTAATGTTAATTATATCCACTGATTTTGCTGACTTGCAATGTAATATAAAGATGGGAATCAAGGGAAAATTTCATATAAGTAGCAATGTTGGAAAAAGAAGAATGGCAAGTAGTGATAGCCAATGCTCTCAAGTCTCTCAAAGGGATTTTGAGAGATCACCCTCATATGTAATCAGTAATTTCTTCACAAAAATGAATCCATAGTTAATAGTATCATCATCAACACTTAAGAAAGGAGATGAGATAATCATATTAAGTTCTAATTAAGTGGGCTGGAGAGGGTCTACAAAAGTCTTGTGAAATAGGTAAGAATTTGACTTATAAGAAAGGAAAGGTCTTAGAGGAATTGAAAGGGAGGCAGGCAGTGCTCCTTACCTGAACATTGGTGTGAAGAATAATATTAAGAGAAAACATATATTTCTCTATTTTGAGGAATGTATACAACTTATTTCTCATAAATATGCAAGACTATATATAGGAAGTGAGTTGAGTAAAAACATATTTACATAAACTATTAATTAAATGGCCCAATTTGCATATCATTTGCACCTCATTACCATACCTGTCAATCAGTCTGGACACCAGCTATTAAAGCAGCAAACCTCAATCTTAAATTAGGGGAGAAAAAAAATCAGTGACTTCTGTATGACTATATCATTTATTTTTAGTGGTAGAATGTATCCATATATTCAGTTATGATAATGATCAAATCATTTTGGTATTTTATGAGAAATGGGTTATCAATCACATTTAAAATAAAAACTTCAGGCAAATTTTACATATCAGTATAATCACATATTTTTCAAGGATGGATTCAAGTTAGTTAACATACAGTGTTTTGTCTTCAGTAGAATTTAGTGATTCATCACTTACATACAACCTCATTGCTCATCACAAGTACCCTCCTTAGTGCTCATCACCAATTTAGCTCATCCTCCCCAACCTTGCCCCAAGCAACCCTCAATTTGTTCTCTGTAGTTAAGAGGCTCTTTTGGTTTTCCTCACTGTTTTTATCTTATTTCATTTTTTCTTGCCTCCAGCAATCCTCAGTTTGTTCTGTAGTTAAGTCTCTTATTGTTTTCCTCACTGTTTTTATCTTATTTCATTTTCCTTCTCTTTCCCTATGTTCATCCATTTGATTTCTTAAATTCCACATATGTGTGAAGTCAAATAATATTTATCTTTCTCTGACTTATTTTGCTTACCATAATACCCTCTAGTTCCATCCACATTGTTGCAAATGGCAAAATTTCATTCTTTTTGATGGCTGAGTAGTATTCCATTATATATATATATATATATATATATATATATATATATATATATATATATATCACTTCTTTATCCATTTGTCAGTCAATGGACATTTGGGCTCTTTCCAATAACTTGGTTATTGTTGATAGTGTTGCTATAAACAGCAGAGTGCATGTGTCCCTTCGAATCTGCATTTTTGTAGCCTTAGTCACAAGGTAGTTCTATTTTTAATTTTTTAAAAAGATTATTTATTTATTTATTTTTTTTTTCCCATTTTATTTATTTTTTCAGCGTAACAGTATTCATTCTTTTTGCACAGACAGAGATCACAAGTAGGCAGAGAGGCAGGCAGAGAGAGAGGGGGGGAAGCTGACTCCCTGCCAAGCAGAGAGCCCAATGCAGGGCTCAATCATGACCTGAGTCGAAGACAGAGGCTTAACTCACTGAGCCACCCAGGTGCCCCTATTTTTAACTTTTTGAGAGACCTCCATACTGTTTTCCAGAGTCATTGCACCAGTTTGCAATCCCACTAACGGTGCAAAAGTGTTCCCGTTTCTTCGCATCTTTGCCCATATCTATTGTTTCCTGAGTTGTTAATTTTAGCCATTCTGACTAGTATCTCATTGTGGTTTTGATTTGTATTTTCCTGTGATGAATGATGTTGAGCATTTTGAAAAAAAAAAATGTCTGTCAGCCATGTGTGTGCCTTCTTTGGAGAAATGTCTGTTCATGTCTTCTGCCCAACTCTTAATTGGATTATATATTTTTGGAGTGTTGAATCTGACAAGTTCTTTATAGATTTTGGATATTAGTCCTTTATCTGTTGTCATTTGCAAATATCTTCTCCCATTCTATTGGTTGTCTTTTGGTTTTGTTGATTGTTCCCTTCACTATGCAGAAGATTTTTATCTTGATGAAACCCTAATAGTTCATTTTTGCTCTTGTTTCCCTTGTCTCCAGAGATGTGTCTAGTAAGAAAGTTGTGCAGCTGAGTCAAAGGTGTTGATGCCTCTTCTCCTCTAGGGTTTTGATGGATTCCTGTCTTACATTTAGGTCTTTCATCCATTTTGAATCTATTTTTGTGTATAGTGTTAGGAAATGGTCCAGTTTCCTTTTTCTGCATGTGGCTGTCCAGTTTTCCCAACATCATTGTTGAAAAAACTGACTTTTTTCCATTGGATATTCTTTTTATTTTGATGAAGATAAGTTGATCATATAGTTGTAGGTCCATTTTCTGGGTTTTTTATTCTGTTCCATCGATCTATGTGTCTGTTTTTGTGCCAGCACCATACTGTCTTAATGATTACAAAGTTGTAATATAGTTTGAAGTCTGGGATAGTGAGGCCTCACACTTTGCTTTTCTTTTTCAACATTACTTTTGTTATTCAGGATCTTTTCTGGTTCCATACAAATTTTAGGATTGTTTGTTCTAGAGTTCTATGAAAAATATTGGTGTTATTTTGATTGGGATTGCATTGAATGTGTAGATTGCTTTGGGTAAAATAGACATTTTAACAATATTTGTTCTTGTAATCCATGACCATGGACTGTTTTTCCATTTCTTTGTGTCATCTTCAATTTCTTTTATCAGTGTTCTATAGTTTTCAGAGTACAGAGATTTTACCACTTTGGTTAAGTTTTTTCCCCTAGGTATATATGTTTTTTGGTGCAACTGTAAATGAGGTTGATTCCTTCATTTCTCTTTCTGTTGCTTCATTATTGATGTGAAGATATGCAACAGATTTCTGTACATATATCCTGCAACTTTGCTGAATTCATGTATCAGTTCTAACAATTCTTTTAGCAAAGACTTTTGGATTTCTACACAGAGTATCATGTCATCTGCGAAGAGTGAAAATTTAACTTCTTCCTTGCAAATTCGGATGCCTTTTATTTCTTTTTGTTGTTGATTTCTGAGGTTTGAACTTCCAGGGTGGTGAGAGTGGACATTCCTGTCATGTACCTGACCTTAGAGGAAAAGCTCTAAATTTTCCCCTATTAGGGATGATATTAGCTATGGGTCTTTCATATATGGCCTTTATGATGTTGAAGTATGTTCCTTCTATGCTTACTTTCTTGAGAGTTTTTATTCAGAAAGGATGCTATATTTTGTCAAATATTTTTTCTGCATCTATTGGGAGGATCGTATGTTTCTTATCTTTTCTTTTATTAATGTGGTGTATCACATTGATTTGCATACATTGAACTACCCTTGCAACCCAGGAATAAATCCTATTCAAACACGGAGAATAATCCTTTTAATGTACTATTGGATATGATTCACTAGTATCCTGTTGAGAATTTTTACATCCATATTCATCAGAGATATTGGTCTGTAATTCTCCTTTATAATGCAGTCTTAGTCTGGTTTTGGAATCAAGGTAATGCTGGCCTCATAGAATGAGTTTAGAAGCTTCCCTTTCATTTACATTTTTTTGGAACAGCTTCAGAAGTATAGGTATTAACTCTCCTTTAAATGTTTGGTAGAATTCCCCTGGGAAGCTATTCAGCCCTGGCTCTTGTTGGGAGATTTTTCATTACTAATTCAATTTCTTTACTGGTTGTGGGTCTGTTCAGATTTTGTATTTCTTCCTGTTTCAGTTTTGATAGTTTCTATGTTTCTAGGAATTTATACATTTCTTTCAGATTGCCCAATTTATTAGCACATAATTGCTCTTAATGTTTTCTTATAATTGTTTATATTTCTGTGGTGTTTTATCTCCCTTTAATTTATGATTTATTTGGGTCCTTTCTCTTTATTTTTTTAAATAAGTGTGGCTAGGGATTTATCAATTTTGTTAATTCTTTCAAAGAAAAAGCTCCTAGTTTTGTTGATCTGTTCAACTGTTTTTTTTTTTCTTCTTATTTTCCATATCATTTATTTTTGCTTTCACGTTAATTATTTCTCTTCTGCTGGTTTTAAGCTTTACTTGTTCTTTTCCAACTCCTTTAGATATAATGTTAGGTTTTATATTTGAGGTTTTCTTAGTTCCTTAGGAAGGTCTGTATTGCTATATACTTCCTTCTTTGGACCACATTTTTTGTGTCCCAAAGGTTTCAGAACATCATATTCTCATTTTCATTTGCTTCCATGTATTTTATTATTTCTTTTTCATTTCCTGGTTAACCCATTCATTCTTTAGTAGGATATTCTTTAACCTCTATGTATTTGTAGTCTTTCCAATTTTTTTTCTTGTGGTTGACTTCATTTCATAGTGTTGTGGTATGAAAAAAAGCATGTATGATCCCAATCTTTTTGTACTGGTTTAGGCCTGATTTGTGACCCAGTATGTGATCTATTCTGGAGAATATTCCATGTACACTCAAAAAGAATGTATATGCTGCTACTTTAGGATGAAATTTTTTTAATATATCTGTTAAGTCCATCTGGACCAATATGCCATTCAAAGCCAATGTTGATCTTCTGCCTAGTATGATCTGTCCATTGTTGTGAGTGGAGTATAAAAGTCCCCTACTATTATTGCATCATTATCAATGAGTTTCTTTAAATTTGTTATTTTTTAAAAGGTTTTTGTTTATTTGGCAGGGATATAAATAGAGAGCACAACTAGGCAGAGCATCAGGCAGAGGGAGAGGGAGAAGCATCCTTTCCACTGAGCAGGGAGCCTAATGCAGCGTTCGATCCCAGGACCCTGGGATCATGACCTGAGCTGAAGTCAGTCGTTTGACTGACTGAGCCACCCAGGCACCTTTTAAGTTTGTTATTAATTGATTTATATATTCGGGTGCTCCCAAGTTGAGGCCATAAATATTTACAACTGTTAGATCTTCTTGTCAGATAGACCCCTTTATTATGATATAATGCCCTTCTTCATCTCTTATTAGAGTCTTTGGTTTAAAATCTAGTTTATCTGATATAAGTATGACTACTCCAGTTTTCCTTTGATATCTAATAGCATGATAGATGATTTTCTACCTCCTCACTTTCAATCTGATGGTGTCTTTGGGTCTAAAATGAATCTCTTATAAGCAGCATATCTTTTCTCTTTTATTCATTCTGATACCCTATATCTTTTGATTGGTGCATTTATTCCATTTACATCCAGAGTAATTATTGGTAGATATGAATTTAATGCCATTATATTTCCTGGAAAGTTGCTGTTCCTTTCTCATCTTTGTTGTTTTTGGTCTTTTTTTTTTTTTCACACTTAAAAAGCCCCCTTTTTTTTAACATGGTAATTCATGAACATTTGAAAGATTGTCTCTTTCCATTAAGTATACACAGAACTTTGGAAAGAACACAGAGAGAGCAAGGAGGGGAGAGCGAATATCTAGTGTCTATTAGAGTAACGGAACTGATTTTGGCAATAGATAGGATGGTTACAGTGTGACAGCCCTCACAGCATTGTCATGATATCTTTGTGGATAAGATGCAGAAACACACCAGATGCTGGTAAAGGACTATAGATTGAAGGACAGGTGATTGCTGATTAATGCATCATTGTCTACTAAGATAAGGTCTTTAACAATATGTTTCGGAGCTCTGTTACTTTAAAAATGTCCCATTCAACAGTTCTATCAATGGTTTGTCTGAACACACAGAACTCATTTGTAGATGACACAAATCTAGATTGGTACTTAATACATTACATGCTAAATTCAGATTCTAAAGATCTTGACAAGTGTGAAGAACACCCTGAATCAAACAAGAAGCAACTTGATAATACAGAACTCCGTACTTAGTCTGATACACATTAAAAAGAAAAACAAAACAACAAGTCTCAGTTATAATAAAATTAACATCAATGAACTAATGACATTTTATGATTTTGAGGACCTGGTTAACTCCAAGATTGTTACAAATTAATATGACCTATGACTACCACAAATAAATTTAGGATGCACTGATGGAGACATAGTGTACAGACAAAGGCTAGGCTATACTATGATCACCATTAATAAGTTTGTAGTGCATTCTTGGAAACAGGGTGCATAGAATTAAAATGAACTCACTCTCTTCTACTTTGTGTCCAGTTATTTGAATCACACTTCAAGGGAATTGCAAAAATAGTAAAGATTACTTAGGATGATGAAAAAAAAAGATACCCCTATGAAATAGATATCGAAGCACATGTTAATTGTTTTGTATGGGAGAAATGGCAAGTATCGGGCTTGAGGGATTAGTGAGTAGGACACAGTCAATGACTCACTGGGGCCTAAGTATAAGATGATACCAGGAGGAAACACAGTATATTTAAAATCCATGCCCATCAAATGACAACTTTGCTCAAGAAATGTCTTTTAGTCACAGATGTTATCAGTTGAGACTAGACTGCCCAGAGGGAACAACATAATTAAAGTGACAATAGGTAAGTTGCTGCAGGGAAGCCAGGAATTATCAATAACATACCTTAAATGTCAGAAATAATTTTTCTGACAATTTCCAACTGTGGTAGATTACATATTGTTCCCAATTATCAGAAAAATCATCTCTGACATTTAAGGTACATCTCTCCCAGGGAGGCACTGCAGTCACATGGCAACCAGTTGAGATATATAATCCTCCTTCAGGGAGAGCTACACAATTTGTAGTGTTTCCCTGTGAGAAGAGTGTCCTTTACTTGGGCTTGGCCATGTGACTTGCTTTCATCAATAGAATATGAGCAGAAGTGACATGAAAAACTGGAAAGAAGTTTTAAGGCCTATTAGGTTCAGCCACTTCATTTTTCCTTTTTCCATGAGAACAAAATAGGAACTGTATACAAACTTGGTCTTCAAGAAATAGAACATAACTGAACACTTGTTACACATGCCCAGCTAAAGTACAAAGTGAGGAATAAATAAACCTTTGTTGTGTTAGGCCACTAAAATTTGGAGATTGTTATTGAAAACTTCCCTGGAGAAATATGACTGATGAAAAAGTACAGATCCCATGGAAAGTATCTTGATAGAGTATGGAGATTAGGCTCTTGGAAAAGCCACGTAAAACTTCCATGGTGCTACCTGGCTAGTTAAGACGCTTGCCATACTAGAGCCTTGTTAAGAGAAGGCCTCGGGGAGACAGATAACTACCTACACCAGCCAAAAAGGGATTACAAGTATTTAGTTGTCTCCAGAAAGAAGAGGTAGAACAAACATAAAAGACCTACTCTCAACTGATTAAGAAATTAGTAATTAGAAATTTTTCAGAGTACTAAGGGTTCCTTAGGTGGATGCTTCTCATTATGGAAGCCATGTGAAGACAGAGTGATTGCTTTTCTGGGATACTGGAGAGAAAGTAGTGGGCTAAGTGATTCAATTCAATTTCACAGTATAATACACTCTCTCTTGTTGCTTTTGTTTTTTGTTTTTTGTTTTTTTTTTGTAAAGGCCTCCAAAACTGATCTAAATAAAATGGAAAAGATGGTTAAATTGATTTTTGATATATCGCTTTCTTAGTGTCCTTTTCCTGTTTACAGTTACTAGGAAAACTAAACACCAGGTTTTTTTCCCAGTGCATCTTTCTCTACTTTAAATAACATTCAAACACATCATCAAGGTAATGGGAACCTTGTAGTAGAATATCAGATAATTGACCTAAGCTTGTTTCTGCTTTACATATATACTTACACTCCAGGACAGGCTTTTTAATCCCTCTAATCTTTGCTTATTTATATTAACTAGGTGTAATAATACTTCCCCTGCCTACTTCATAGTGATGAAACAAATGATATAATTAAAGGCTTTTGTAAATAATTCAGGGATATGCAAATGTAGATAGCTATTATTATCTTAATCTTCATCATCATCATCCATCAATAGATAATAAACTCTAAAAAAAGGTTTTATTCCAATAAAACTGATAAATAGAAAGAAATGATTATTTAATGTGAAAATAAAAATGGAAACTTTTTTTCAATAGAGAGGAGACACTTACCAGAATCTGTCAATCTATAGTACTTAGGTAGCAGCATTTTTTTCCTATGTGTAAGATTTCCTTAAGGGAGAAGTAAATTTGTCACTGAAACTAGGCAATGAGGACCTGTTTAAAATGCTATTTCTTATAATTCACTATTTGATAACATAAAAGACTTAATGCATGTTTGGTACTCATTTATGTATACTCAGGGTCACTGTTCCCATTAATAACTAATGATTAAAAATTGAAGGATCAGAGTGAACTAACCCAATAACACAAAATGATGACAACATTGAAAGTAGAAAAATGAAACTGCAAGAAAATTTGGAAGGGAAGATTGGAAGTACATATTATACAAATGCAATTTGGTACTAACCAAAAGTTACTAGAAATAATTCAAAGATATGCATATGAAGAAATCTGATGCTAGACAACACACGTTGTGTCTATGTACTGTTTATACTGTCCGCTTCATTGTGTACTGATATCCAACTTCCTAGAATTGTCATTTCACAATCTTTAGGTGCCATATACCCTAATTCTTCTATCCTGGTATATATTTGCAAGCTACACTCATCTTTTTCTTAGCTTCTATCTATACTTTCGTACTCACAGACTCATAGACAAGCAGGAAAATTGCCTTGTTTTCATCACATGCCTCGTTCCCTCAATATTTATTTCAAGGAAATAGTCAAGTAACCACTAATATGTAACTGGTAACTAGGGGTTATGACAATAGACCATTTATGGTTGAATGTAAGATAAAATTTCAGACAGTATGATAAAGTGAAATGAGTTATTAAGAATAGTTAATATATATCGTATCTGAGACCAGGTAAGTCTTTCAAATATCATTTGGTCAAATTATAAAATTAGTGTAATTTAGAGAATTATCTGTATATTTGATTTCAGCAATCAGATCAGTCCTTAAAAAGGGTAAAGATTAGGCACTACAGTTGGAAAAGGTTCTTTAAGGAGCACTTGGGTGGCTCAGTTGGTTAAGCATCTGGCTCTTGGTTTGGGCTCAGGTCATGATTTCAGGATCCTGGGTGAGCCCTGCTTTGGGCTCTGCACTCAGCGGGGAGTCTGCTTGAAGATTCTCTGTCTCTGCCCTTCACCCTATTGATGCTCTCTCTTTCAAATAAATTGAAAAAGAGAGAGAGAGAGAGAAGAAGAAGAAAATGTTCTTTAAGTTTGTTCCCTTCCCCTACCCACCTTTGGCACTTGATATATGGGAGATAAATTTTCACTGTTATTGTTATTCTGTAATTCATGTAATTCTTTTTGATAGCTTCTAAGTACCATCTATTTTCATGTACAAAGTTAGCAGAAGTAGATGAATTTTGGTTTTGCATGGAATGTATACTTTTCATGGGCAATATACCCTTTGAAGACAGGAGTGTTTGATAAGTACACTTCAAGAGAGATTTTTGTTAATGCATGCTGTATTCTCATTGCGATGTGTTTAAGATCCTGAAAATTCATTCATGTTGTGATAGGAGGAAATATGTTTAAAAATAGTTAATAGTTTTATTTATGTTCTTTCTATTTACTGTATATTGTCAAAATAGATGTGAGGTAGTGTAATAAATGTAACCAATTTCTTGAAGGTAATAACTAATCCTGAGTGAATCTGAACCGATGCTATAGTCCATTAAGTTTCAAACTATGGTTATAATTTTCTTTAACAGAACTAGATACAGGATATATTTTTTCATTATCATAAACCTGAAGAGCAGACTGAAAGTGGAAAGTTATAGAGGTTGCCTGATTCTCACAAAGGTTCTTGTTAAAAGGCCAGAAGTAGTGGATTAGAAAATCTAAACCTGCTTTATGGTTCTGATATCCTCTTTGACTATTAAATATGTAGGACTTTCAAGCGTGAGACACTTATGGAAATAAGTCAGGAAGGAACCAGGGCTCAACAGCAGTACAAACAACAGAAAATAAATGGTCTTTAAAGACTTAATAAATGCACATGTCACTGTCACTAACTGGATTGTGTGAAACAGAACAGAAGGTACCCCTACTAGAGCAAAATATTTCGCTTTAATACCAAAGCACAAAAAAAGCACATCTCTAGTGTTAGCAATACCTTAAGCTTTACTATTAAAAACATATTTGGATTGTAGCCACATTTAAAAGAGAAAATTAATATAAGTCAAGTGCCCTTTCTTTTCTGGTGCACAGCTTATAGAAATATGTTTATTTTGCCTCCCTGTATTTGCATACATACCACGCTCCTTGTTTCTTTGATAAAAGTTTTATGGGCAATAAATTATAAATCATGCTTATGTATAATTTATCCCTTTAAATACATATTTTATTTTTTGGCTTTTTAAATGAAAACCATCTTTAGCTTTGTATTTTTAAGAGATTCAAATTCAATACTTTAAGAAATTCATGAATAAGGCATGCTTCAACCTTAATTTGCATTTTTATAGTGTCTGCTGTAGAACAGTATAGATTTTGCTTTCTGAGTGTACTCTTTCAAGCAGACACGATTCCCTTAAGAATAAGCCTTGAGAAAATTCACTTGCCCTTCATAAAACATACATTTCATTATCTCCCTATAAATTGGACACTTCCCTAACATGGTTGTGCATTTGTGCCTACTCCCTGAATATTGTAATATCCTCTAGTTCACATACACACACTAATACAAACAGAAAATGACCATTTTATTGTGTTGAATTGAATGGCAAGTGACCTGACATGAATCCAAAATGTATTCTACCTTCAAGAAGATAATCTTCAAAGTGTCCAATCCTTTAAGAAAACCATGTGGGAGAAATTAATTTTACTGAGCTATAATCACATTTTAAACTTGGTTTAATATGCAAATACATTGGTTAAAATAGCTAATATACTCTACGAGTTTAGAATATATTTAGAATACCGAACCAAAGAATTTTTGTTGATAAACTACAAGGGAATAGACCTCTCATACTGTTAGAAAAGGAAACTAAGGACTATGGTGATGATACCAATAGCAGAGATAACATTCTCTTTTCTCTCTTTTCCTTTCATACAAGCCTATTTCTTAGCAATCACCAGTGTTTGTGAAGCTTTTGTTTCATAATTAGGAGAGGATAGGCATTTTCCTTACAGCTAGGGCTTTGAGTAAGGAGGAAAATTTAGGTATCATCTGGGGGCACCATCCTAGAACTAAGATTAGGAAACTCTAATAACCCCCTTTCTTTCACTCATACTCTTTTCTAATGTCAGAATACCCTACAGTCATCATTTTGTAATAATCTGGTCATTTCTCTCATTCTTAAAGAATTCTCTAATTGTTTCTGTTCTTGTTTTTCTAATTGTATCTCCTTCCCTAAAACAACATATGTTGCAATGCTTTGCTGAGTACCTCAGAATGTGACTTTATTTGGAAATAGGGTCTTTACAGAACTAATCAAGTAAAATTGAAACCAATAAGGTGGGCCCTAATCTAATATGACTGGTGTTCTTACAAAAAGGGGAACTTTAGACATAGAGACATGCATAGGGAAGACCAAGTGAAGACCTACCCGGGGGATGCTACATGAAGACAGAGGATTGGAATCATGTATCCACAAGACAAAGAATATTTATAGCTACCAGAAGCTGGGAGAGAGGCATGGAATAGCAGTTTCCCAAGCACCTCCAGGGGCAGTATGGTCCTGCCAACATCTTGATCTTGAACTTCCAGGCTCCAGACAACAAAACAATAGATTTTTTTTTGTTTTAGGTCCAAATGTCATCATTAATTTTTTCTTCAGAGGTCTTTCTTATTCTTCTAGTCTCCCACAATATGCTAAATACCTCTGTCATAAAAATCATCTCACTTCACTAATTTAATGTGTACCTTCATTACGTGATTGAACATGAGTTTAGAGAAATAAATATGTCTACCTAGTTCATGCCTTAGCTCTATTACTTTCTAACTGCCCAATAAATACGTATTTAACAAATAAACAACATAATGATAATATGTCATCTTCCTCCTGCCCTGCTCTTGTGACTAGGTTTGTGCTGTGTTAGAAGGGGCATGTATTAGCTTCTTACGGCTGCCACAAAAAATTGCCAAAAACTTGGTGGCTTAAAACAACACAAATTTATTGTATCACCGTTCTGGAGGCCAGAAAATTAGAATCAGGTCTTGGCAGGGCACTTTCTTTGTCTCTTCCAGCTTCTGGTGGATCCTGGCATTCCTTGGTTTGTATGTCATAACTCCAACCTCTATTTCCCTCTTCAAATGGCTTTTTCCCTTATATCTCTGTATCTCAGATCTTCCTCTTTCTCTTTCTTATAACTGTCATTGAATTTAGGGTACACTTTAAATCTAGGATGATCTCATGTAGATCTCTTTTTAACTTAATCGCATGTGGAAGACCCTTTTTCCAAATAAGATCACATTCACAGGATACAGAGGTTAGGACTTGAACTTTTATTTATTTTATTTTATTTTATTTTATTTTTTGATGATCACTCTTCAACTCACTACAAAGTGAGGCTAATTAATTTTATAAGATTTTGAGACTGAGTGTGAGCACAAACTCAGCCGCTCTGGGTTCTAGATGAAAAGTACTGCATGGAGTGGACAGAGTTATTCTCTCTATCATTGCATGGGATTCAGTAGTCTGGCACCCAGAGGCGTGGTGACTTTGCCGGCAAGAGGAGATATTGCCTTTGGTATAGACATTAGTATTCTTTCAGTGGCAGAAAGTACAGTGACGTTAGCGATGCTCCTTCTAACAGCTTCAAGGCAGAGGATGTGGGTAAAGTTTGAGCAGGAAAAGAAGTTGGTTGGTGGACACCTGAGGAGACTACAACTGAGAAGATGGATTTCTCAGGACTTTCTGAAGAGACAGGGAAACAGAAGGGGGAAAGTGGTGAGCACAGATCCACTGAAAAATGGAGTAAGTGTCATGGTAAACACATTTTTCCCCCACAGCTTTGTAAGGCCAGGTGACACTTAATTTACAACTGAAATTCAAATAAAAAATGAAATATTTCTTGATTATATGAAATAAAATATAAGGAATTTCCAAGAAATTACATTAAGAAGGATGAGATGTGTAGATGAAATTCACAGGATAGTCCACTTAATTTTAGACTTAAATTTACCCTTTTTTCCTCATTAGCAATGCTACACAACAGAATCAATGAGTGATTTGAGACCTGTTCTCTTTGATTGAAATCTCCTAGTGAGCCTAATTAGAAATAGCAATATTAAAAGGCATAATCAATCTTATATTTAGGTAGAATAACTCCTTTGACTTGACTAACTGCTCCGTATGGTGTCCTAAATTACTCTGGGTTAAAAGAGAAAATATCACTGGAAAGTATCAATATTTTATATTAACAGCCATTTCCATTTGCCATAAATGATTTTTTTTCTGATGCTTTGCAATATGATAATACACTGGGGCAATTGTCTTACATGCAAAAGACTTAGTGTGACATGATCAGGGGAAAAAAGAAACAAAAAACAAAAACCAAAAAACTCCACAAAGAACAAAGAACATGGAATCAGAATTTCTGTTTGGAGTCCTAAATAGTCACATAACCTTGACCTAATCTTTCTGATAAATCCAAAGGCCTCCTAGCTTCACCACTTTATGATTCTAAAAGAAAAATGTGTTATAAGACCTGTCTGACTTTTGCAACAGTCTCTTTAGAGGGCAGATCTGTTTGTGCCACTGTGGATGAAGTTTTACATACCAAAGCATCAGCTGAAAGCTTTTGGCAAAGTCTCTGGAATCTATAAGGCATAATTTTATAAAGAATCTCAAAGGGAACTGAATTAGCCCAATTTGCATGGGGCTAACTCCACCAGGGAATCAGGCAGAGAAGGAGAGTTAGAAGTTCTTAGATCTCATACGGAGAAGAAAATAAGTTTGTCAGCTATTTATTTATTTTACCTTTTACTGACTAAATATTGGAAACTATTATTTAGCTTGTGAAGAATCTATCATTTCTTAATACTTTCATTATCTTTTGCAAATCATATCATGTGTAGCTTGTACAAAGTTTGGCACTTTGTTCTCCTTTTTCTCCCCCTTCCTTCCTTCCTTCTTCACTGCCCTGCCCTGTATTTCCTTGTCTTTCCTTGTCCTTCCCTCCCCTCCCTTCCCATTCCCTTCCCTCCCTTCCCCTCCCCCTCCGCCCTACACTACCCTTCCCTTCCCTATCCATTTTTTAAAAGATTTATTTGAGAGAGAGAGAGAGAGAGAAACAGACTCCCCACTGAACAGGGAGAGTGACAGGGGTATTGATCCTGGGACCAGAAGGCCAACTGAGCCAAAAGCAGAAGCTTAACTGACTAAGCCAACCAGGCACCCCCTTTCCTCCCCATCTTAAGGCTTTTGCATAAGAAACCAGGATTTTATTCAAATTTGAAGTCAATTTACTTGGGGTTCTTCTCTAACATCAGGGGTGAGCATTTCTTATTCACTTATGACAAGTACATATTTCAAACTTAAACCAATAACTTAGAATCCATCCTAGGGTGAAAAAGAAATGAAAATGAAATATTAGTAGCAATTTCTTCAGAGATATATTTAAAAACAGGAGGTTTCTACTTTCTTTTGTGACTAGACTAAGCTAACTAATAAAAGTAAAGTTCTTATCAATATTTGATATCAAAAACAGTTCCCTTCTTTAAAACATCATTTTAAATAAGTTATATTGTCTCATATTTTTGGGCTGATTCAGCAAATGAAAACTAGATTCATTTTAATAAGTCATTACATGATTACTATGTTATAAAACATAAAAACTTTTTTTACTATGCAATCAAACTAAAAGACAATGTTCTGGCTTTTAATTACTATCTATATCAAATGTGAAGATGCCTCCATTTTTCTGGATTATGGCTTTACTGAATTCTACTGTATTATGTAGCATTAAGGGATTATGACCCTCATGGAATCATATAAAATATGATTAAAGTGAAGTCTTTATTACCTTAGTTAAAAATATGGGTTTGGGCTGTATTTACAGAACAGATACCCAACAAACGTATGAAAACCTGTTCAATTTTATTAGTAATGAATGAGACATGTTCATACAATAAGATCTATTCATTTGTTAATAAATTAGCTAGTATTAAATTAATGGTAACTAAATTTATGAAAAGTCTAAATTTTTAGAAACTTTCAAGAAAGTATTTTATCAATAAATAGTCTTATGATACATAGGCAACAATTTTACCTCTGGAATTTTATCATAAGATAGATATTTGATATATAGACAATAAATATAAAATTATATAATAATTTCTAACATTTTCTGTTATTAGCATATTGCCCAATATTGACTAGCCCCTTTCCTGAATTATTTCCTGCAATCTTTTTTTTTTTTAAAGATTTTATTTATTTGACAGACAGATCACAAGTAGGCAGAGAGGCAGGCAGAGAGAGAGAGGAGGAAGCAGGCTGTCCGCAGAGCAGACAGCCCGATGCGGGGCTCGATCCCAGGACCCTGGGATCATGACCTGAGCCGAAGGCAGAGGCTTTAACCCACTGAGCCACCCAGGCGCCCCTATTTCCTGCAATCTTTATAACATCCCTCATCTCTTCTGGTTTCCTATTTGGCATGTAAGTAGCTGGGAAATTTCCACTCTATCCTAACAACAAGTAAAAAGCTGAACAAATTGAAAATTAATAACTCTTCTTAGATTTGTCAGGAAATTGAGGTCACAGGGCCCCTAAATTTGGAATAACAGACAGGCAAATGCAGAGAATTACAACTTAGCAGAAGATCAGGAGCAGAAACCTCCATCAGAAACAGTGCTAGCAGAGGGATGCCTGAACTCTGATTGAAATATTTCTCAAGGCTCTGTGTGGACGAGTCTGAAAGTTGAGAATTCCAGCACAACTCAATCTTTTTGTGAGTTTTATCTCCAGGAACCCAATTTCTCATGGTGAAGACTGGAGATCTTAATACTTCTGGCAGGAAGATAGGAAAAGTAGCCATTTTGAAATACATGGGAAATATTCTGTTCTTCTCTATAAGGCCTGCCCTCAGGAGGATTACTTTACTAGAGCTTAACCTGTTGGGGTTTTATTGAAGTTTAATTGATCTGGGAGAGGGGCAGTGCCCAACTCCAGCCCCTTCTTGCCATTCTATCCCTTGTAACGGGGGAAAAACTGAGAAACACTGGTGAAGGCCATGGTCTAAGAGCACATACTCACTAAAGACTACCTAAACACAAGACTGTAGGGTGCTGCCTCTCCCCCCACATCTCACCACCACATCAGTAAGGGCTCATTTATCACAGTACCTTTTACTCAGTAGGCCATATCCAGCTTTCACAAGATTTACAGTGGATACTAAGAGGCAAAAAGCAGTTTGAAGAGACAAAACAAACATTAGAACGAGACTCAGAGATGGCATGGATGTTGGAAATATCAGACTGGGAATTTAAAATAACTATCATCAGGGGCGCCTGAGTGGCTCAGTGGGTTTAGCCTCTGCCTTTGGCTCTGGTCATGGTCTCAGGGTCCTGGGATCCAGCCCCACATCGGGCTCTCTGCTCAGCAGGGGAGCCTGATTCCCCCCTCTCTCTCTGCCTGCCTCTTTGCCTCCTTGTGATCTCTCTCTGTCAAATAAATAAATAAAATCTTTTAAAAAAATTAAATAACTATGATCAGTATGCTAAGGGTGCTAAGGGAAAAAGTAGACAATATTAAGGAACAGATGGGCAATATAAGCAGAGAGATGGACATTCTTAGAAAGGATCAAAAAGGAATGTTAGGGGAAAAAATACACTGTAATCAAAATGGGGAATGCCTTTAGTAAGTTCCTTATTACACTGGACATGGCTGAAGAAAGTGGACTTGAGGGTATATCAAACCCCTGTCTGAAGCTGAGATGTAGAGAAGTATAGATCACATAGCTCTCAAGTGACAGACACCATATTCTCATTCAGATTTGTTTAATTCCAAAAGTAGATGCTCACTGACTCTCTCCACTTTCTTCTTTCTCTCTTTTTACTGTAACATAATGGAATTAGCAATTAATAATGAAGCAGGAGAGGAATATATGCTGACAAGAGAAATGTTCACTATACATTTTCAAGAAAACACACTCTAAAAGACATGTTCCATTTGATCCAAATTTGTCAAATATTATTTTTATCTGTGTTGAAAAAATGAAAGGATTATACCCACATGTCTAATGGTGTTTAGTTTTGAACCTAGGAATTATAGTTGACATTTTTTTCTTATTTTGTTAAGGGTTTTCTGAATTTGTGGATATTTCAACAATATATATATAAATCGTTTGTGATTCTAACAGTTAAAAACTATGTTGAAAATAACAATAATAAATACAAAAATGAAGAGGAACAGAATCTTAAACATTACATTCTAAACAATATTATGAACAACCAAGCCCAGAAGGAAATGCTAAGAGATTGGTATTAAAACTTTTATCATTATATTAGTGATGAATAATAAATATTTTCCTATACAAACTATTTATAGGACTTTTTAGAATTGCAGATTTCTATATTAATAATGAATCATAAGAAAATATGTCCTTTTTCTCTACATGTTATCTTACCTACTACTATCTTATAATAATGGTGGTTAAATAATATTTGAGGAGAGCTTTGTTCATGCAGGAAAAGTGATATAACATGCTCAGCTACTACCTTTTCTTCAGTTTCTGTGGTTCACATGTTTCAAAAGTTCATGTCATCCAGGTAGAAAATATAATAGATAGGGAGAGATGGAGGTTTTTATTTCTATTTTTTCAAGCTTGTCACCTTGGAAGAGAAAGTAACTCTTTATTTTGTAACTTAGACAGGAGGCAAACAGCACATGGCATTGCTGACTGAGCTGTAAAATCAAAATTGACAAATCCTGGAGGAGAAGAAACTTACCATTGCAAAGTCAGGCATTGCTGTGCACACTTCCTGGGCTTTCCTGGTGTCTTCTTGCTGCTGCTCAGTAGCACTCAGGATCCAGCTGACAATAGTTTGGTTCTCAGATGAGTCAAAAAGGAAAAAAAAAAAATTTTTTTTCATAAGGAAATGAAAGGGTTGACACAGAGGACCAGTCACTCTTGCTGCTCTTGTTATGATGAAGGGTCAGAGAGAGAGACTGATGAAAAACTCAGCATGAGGTATGAGAAAAGAAGGAGAATTAGATTTCTGTTTACCTCCAATTTTCTTAAACCGAAATGTTGTTCAAAAGTTAGTAGCAAAGACTCACTGATGGCATGCGCTCCACTAAAATATAGTGCTCAGGTATCATCAGCGTAGTGATATTCACTACAACCCTTTGCAAATTGTTTTGACAAGAGCTACCAACATCCATATGTATGTTCATATACTTTGGTATGTATAAAATGCTGTCTACTCAGATCCAAATACATTGGTGTTACATACTGGGAAAATTGAAGTTAAGTAAATATACTTTGAGTCAGAAATATTTGTTCAATGGTTAATGAAAACATGGTATAGCAATTTGATGGAGTAGGCAGAATGAATAGAAACACAGAAAATGCTTAAAGAGCAATGTTACTTTGACAAAAGCAATATATAGATAGCAGGTATACAATGGTTTAAATTGTATGAAAAAATGTGGGTATTTAAAGAAAAGGAATGTTATTAGCAAGCAAAATAACACTGATGAATAGATGAAAGGGATTAAGGGTACTTACCATGATGAGTAATGAGTAATATATAGAATTGTTGAATCATTTCATTGTGTCCTGAAAGTAAAATAACACTGTGTGTTAATTATACTTGAGTAAAAAGAAAAGACACACAGATGAATAAGTTTAAGTACAAAACCAAAGAAATGCTATTTAGAATTAAGAGAATGTCAATTCATATTAACAAGTTAATATTCATATCGAAAAATGGGCAGAAGATATGAACAGACACTTCTCCAACGAAGACATACAAATGGCTATCAGACACATGAAAAAATGTTCATCATCACTAGCCATCAGGGAGATTCAAATTAAAACATTGAGATACCACCTGACACCAGTTAGAATGGCCAAAATTAGCAAGACAGGAAACAACGTGTGTTGGAGAGGATGTGGAGAAAGGGGAACCCTCTTACACTGTTGGTGGGAATGCAAGTTAGTGCAACCACTTTGGAGAACAGTGTGGAGACTCCTGAAGAAATTAAGAATAGAGCTTCCCTATGACCCTGCAATTGCACTGCTGGGTATTTACCCCCAAGATACAGATGTAGTGAAAAGTAGGGCCATCTGTACCCCAATGTTTATTGCAGCAATGGCTACGGTCGCCAAACTGTGGAAAGAACCAAGATGCCCTTCAACGGATGAATGGATAAGGAAGATGTGGTCCATATACACAATGGAGTATTATGCCTCCATCAGAAAGGATGAATACCCAACTCTTGTAGCAACATGGACGGGACTGGAAGAAATTATGCTGAGCGAAATAAGTCAAGCAGAGAGAGTCAAGTATCATATGGTCTCACTTATTTGTGGAGCATAACAAATAACATGGAGGACATGGGGAGATGGAGAGGAGAGGGAGTTGAGGGAAACTGGAAAGGGAGATGAACCATGAGAGACTATGGACTCTGAAAAACAACCAGAGGGTTTTGAAGGGGCGGGGGGGTGGGGGGTGGGAGGTTGAGGAACCAGGTATTGGGTAATAGGGAGGGCACGTACTGCATGGAGCACTGGGTGTGATGCCAAAACAATGAACACTGTTATGCTGTAAATAAACAAATAAACGAATAAAAAAAAAACCCTAAAAATAGTCTAAAAGAAAAAAAAACAAGTTAATATTCTAATGTTTAGATAAATAAAAATGTACTATGGAAAAATAATAATAGTGATGAATTAAGAGAGTAATGAGTTAATGGAGATCTTACTCTACTTATTTTTTAAAAATTTTATAATGTTATACTTCTCTTATATTAAGGAAATCATAAAAAATGATAGTTAATATCTAATTTTTGCTTGCCAATAAACTAACATTTAGATTAATCTCCAGTAAGCATTTAAGAAATGAATCATTCTAAATCTGATCTTTATGACTTATGCAATAACACTGAGGAAATATGCACATAATGACTTCTGCTTGTATTAACTTACCTGTTACTAATGTGATGTGCACAGTTTGAAGTAAAAAGAAGAAATAAACACTGAAGCAGGTAAGTTGCACAATTAAGTTGATGCTCTTCAACATTTCTCAAGATTTCTCAAGTTAACACAGAACTGGAGAATGGGAATGTTTCTATGGTACACTGTGGTACACTGAAGGAGATGTACTCATCGGGTAGAACTTTGAAGGCATGGCTGAGTAAAGCTTCATTTGCCAGCGTTGCCCCAGGCCCCCCCACCATTTCAAGTGTATCAAGGGATTAGTAGTTCAACATACTTGAAATTTATTGAGAAGTTCCTCTTTGAAACATGGTTCAGGAAATAAGTAGAATAAAATGACAAAAGTAAATTTGGTAAGAAAATTGTTCATGTGTGTGAGAGACCCTGGCATGCTTAGGCTTACAATGGGACTGGGTGAATTCAGGCTCATAGAAATTCACTTCTGTTGTGACCTACCACTACTGTCTAAATTTAGTTTCAGTAGATAATCATGTTAAGAGCGCCCCCTGCCCGAGAGTGTACTGATCTACCCTATGAAGTTGAAAGCAAAGAAACAGGCAGCCCCTAATTACTTAGGTAACACATTAACAGGCTTATAATATTTCTTTTTCTATTCATTTGTTAATAAATTCTACAGGTAAGAAAAGCTGCTGAGATTCATATCTTGTATAGTTATAGATGAGTTTATGACCCTTTGCTGTTAGTGAACAGAGATTTATTGGTAGAAAATGTATGTTAGGGATTCTCCAAATGTAGAAAGTGATAATTTTTCCAATTACAGCAAATGACCTTGAAACACTTTAAAGAGAAGTAAAGCAGTACAGCACTGTTCTTAAATCTCTAGAGGCATCAGACCAAAAAATGTACCTTATGCTATTTTTTTAATTAATTAATTAATTAATTAATTAATTTTAAAGATTTCATTCATTTATTTGAGGGAGAGTCTGGCAGAGCAGAGGGAGAGGAAGAAGCAGACTCCCCACTGAGCAGGGAGCCATACACAGAGCTTGGCCCCAGGACCCTGAGATCATGACTAGAGCCAAAGGCAGACACAATACTTAAAAGGTGGTGCAAGATAACAGAAGCTGGAAAATTTATTGAGCACTATTTTATCAATTTCCTCAGCATGTAAATTGCTATTCAGGGGTATTCAAGCCTTTTGAACACCTGTGAGTTAAAGGAAAGTATTGCCATGGATCTCCTACTATCATCAAGAATAATTTACACACTATTTTCTTTAGAGCTGTGTACCTCAGAGACTCTACATACTTTTAACCCAGTTTTAATTTTATATATACTGTAGTTATTAAAAATTATGATAAAAGTAACATATTCTCAAATATTTACAATTTAAAAACTTGATATATTGTTTTATCTGCATGGAAAATTGTGTCTTTCTGTTCTTACCTTTTTGAACAATGTTCTCAATTGTTTAGAAAGTAATACAAACAGTTTTAAGTTTCAACTGATCATCAGATTTCCTAGATTCTTTACAACGGAAAAAAGCTCAAAATTATAATTGATGTTGGAGTAGTTATAAGACTATCACTGTCGGGACGCCTGGGTGGCTCAGTTGGTTAAGCGGCTGCCTTCGGCTCAGGTCATGATCCCAGCGTCCTGGGATCGAGTCCCACATTGGGCTCCTTGCTCGGCAAGGAGCCTGCTTCTCCCTCTGCCTCTGCCTGCCACTCTGTCTGCCTGTGCTTGCTCTCTCTCTCTCTCTCTGACAAATAAATAAATAAAATCTTAAAAAAAAAAACTATCACTGTCATTCATAACTTGTAATTCTAAATGTCTGTTTTCACTAAAACAGTCTTATGTTTCTCATTGATTAAATTTACAATAAATACATATAAATTTGATTTTATGGAATAAATTTATACTAATAAAGTAATTCTTACTTTCCTTTTTTTTTTTTTTACAGCATGGGAGTTTTTTGTGATATTTCATTTATATAAGTGGTTTCTGTGATTAACTAGACCCGACAAGTGATATAAATGCTTTGGGGAACACATTTGTATTCTAGATCTCATAATTGTAATGCAAACGTCCTTTCTGAAAATTCACACTAGGTAAGTATTATAACATCTCCAAAATACACTTTACTAATACAGAAATGTTTTATTATTTGGTGTGAAAAGAAAGCACTTGCATTTTACCTATGTGCAGTGCCACTGGCTGACATTTTCCAGCCACGTTTGGGATCCTTTCGACATTCTTGCCAAGGCACAAGAAGCCCGCAGCTGGGTGGCGCAGGGCAGCACAGAGGTCCCTACTGGATTGGTTGAAAGTTTTTCGGATTAGCCCAATTCTGTTTCACCCCTTTTATACTCCACAGACATTCCCTCTCCCTCCCATCTCAAAGCTACTATATTTATCTCTGCATCTGCTTTTCGGTGGGACCTGGAAAGACTCATTTAGATAAATGTTTATGTATACTTTTTTATTACTCAAGTATGTAAAAGTTACTAAACAAATTATTATATAACCAAGTTTTTTGGGGGGCACAAGTGCTCCCTGCAAGTTCTTGTGCTTGAGACAGGTATTTCATGATTATTCAACACTTTAGTTGTAGCTTTTCACATTTTATCCTCTGACTTAAGATGAAACACATCAAGAATATAAATTTATCTTATAGTCACTGCTTAGAAGTATAAAAATGTTAAAATGCAACTTTAAATTATTTGGCACAATTTTAGTTTTAATTTTGTCAAGTTTTTATTTAAATTTCAGTTAGTTAACATACTCTGAAATATTAGTTTCAGGTGTACGATTTAGTGAGTCAACACTTACATACACTACCCGGTGCTCCTTAATCCCCATCACCTGTTTAACCCATTCCCTACCATGTGCCCTCTGATAACCATCCGTTTGTTCCTATAGTTAAGAGTCTGTTTCTTGGTTTACCTCTCCTCCCCACCATGTTCATTTTTTTTTTTTTGGTTGTTTCTTATATTCTATATATGAGCGAAATCATAATGTATTTGTCTTTTTCTGACTGACTTATTTTGCTTAGCATAATACTCTCTATTTCCATCCATGTCATTGCAAATGGCGAGTTTTCATTCTTTTTTGTGACTGAGTAATATAGTCCATGGTATGTGTATACCACATCTTCTTTATCCATTCATCAGTTAATCAGACATTTGAGCTCTTTCCATAATTTGGCTATTGTTGACAATGCTGCTATAAATGGGGGTACATGTATCCCTTCAAATTAGTATTTTTCTATCCTCTGTGTAAATACCTAGTAATACAATCACTGGATTATAGGGTAGTTCTACTTTTAGCTTTTTGATGAACCTCCCTACTACTTTCAGAGTGGCTGCACCAGTTCGCATTCCCACCAACAGTGTAAGAGAGTTCCCCTTTCTCCACATTTTCACCCATATCTGTTGTTTCTTGTGATACATTTTGATAAAATATATCATGATTCAAGACGATTATATGTTTTTGTTTACAAAGAAAATATGTAAAATTAGGAAGACGTGAACACAAAATAAAACCAGTTATATAATGGGGAATTCAACTACCAAGGGATAAAATTAATGGCAAGCTTTTAATTTTCTGATTTTTAATTTTTATTTATTTAATATACTCTAGAATTTAAATAGCTGGACATATTTCATAGATAGTTCCTATACTATATTCTTTGGTCCAAATATATTGCTTAGAAAATACCTTTTCTTTTATAATTTGTATCACACAGTTTTAGCAACTAACTAGATACTCAATTAGACTAATCTAATTAGACCAGGTCCAGCTGGTCTGATCTGGAAACTTATCTATATCATAATTATGTACATATAGATATGTGGTCTACAGAGTGAGTGGGTCTGTATGGGTGAGATGAAGTTGGGTGAGACTTATCCTGTCCAGTTCTCCAGGCTTAAACTTGGACACATTTCACATGTTAGTTGACTGTTTAGTTCCTGTCATTTTGTGACTACTACTAATCAGGATGAAATTAATCGGATGGATTCCTTCTCCCTATCTCTGTATTATTTTGAGGATGTAATAAAAATGATCACTTACAAAGTGATTTACTTTCCACAGTATCCAAATTTCTAAGTTCAAATCCATGTCTGTGGTTAAAAGTACAAGCATCCCTTTATTATGTGGGTTTTATTACCTTCATTCTTTTCATTTTGAGTTATTTTGATGAAATTTAGGTACCAAAGCAAACAAAAACTTACTATGGATGTTCTTTAAAGAAAACCCTCAATGAATCAAGTGGAATACATTTTGTGATCTTGAGTCCCTGCATCTGTGTTCATATAAATAAACCCATTACACTTACCTTATGTACAATTAAAAAACCCAATGTATTTGAGAAAAAAATTATGATGCATAGACTATGGAAAATACACATTTTTTAAAATTTCTTATTTACTCACCAAAGGAAAATTCCTATAAAGTTTGCGATCTTAGTTTTGGTAAACAGAATACCAAAAACCACATAGCCATATTTTTTTGTTATGGCATTAAAAAAATAAATCTTACTTTTTCCTGTCTGCATGGTGTAATTCTCTAGGTAGCTGGCAAAACACACTGCCCATTCAGCAATTATACAATTCTCTCCTGGTATAACAAATGTATTCTTTGTGTCTTTATTCTTAGGATTATTATACTGAGTTAAGAGGATTAATCTACTGGTGGAACTCTATTATTCTCTACATTAGGTCAGGGGGAAAAAAAGATTAGTTTTGTGGAGAAAAATTACAAGGCAGTAGTCACATTTGATACTTTTTTTCTGTTGTTTTAATTAAGCTATATTCTGGATTCTAAAGAATAAATATATTAGTAATGAAATTATTTTGGAAGTTGGATTAAGCCCTGATATCTGGAACTAACTAGGCATGTGACCTTATTCAAAACATTTAATCTTCATGTACCTTACTTTCCTCATTCATGTCCCTTTACACATCTTAAATCTTTTTTCCTCTCTGTGTAGCATGGCACTTAAGTACTCTGTTATGTGACCTTCCAACACTCCAGGCTTTCTTCCGCCAACAGTTCTCCATATAGGTACCCGAATTATCTTTCTGAAATGCATGCTGTTTTCATGTTTGCCCTACAAGTAGAAATGTCAGCAGTTTCTCATTGCCAAAAGTATCATCTATACCTCTAAAACCTAGTTGCATCTATTGCTACTTCTGATTGTCTTCCTATACTTTAGTTGTAGTCATTCTCAACTATTTACTGTTTCTCAATCATCATTTCAGGACTCCACCATTTTCCATAGATCTGTCCATCTCTTTTAAGTACTCTTTATGTCATCAGTCCTTAGATATATTTTTTTGGATCCCACAGCTCCCACATTAATAATTCCTTAAAAAATATTCCCTGAATTACACAAATTCTTGTTTTCTTTCCTTATGCTCCTTTCATTTCAAATAATGGTTATTTTGTCACATCTCATAGACTAATGGACTGTGAGCATTATACATGTCTTATTATACAGTCTTTTAACACAATAGAAAGAACATCCACTATGACAATGGAAAAGCTTGTATTCCTTGGTACTGCTTCTTTGAACTTGGTCAAGTTACTTCACCATCTTAGAAATGGGATAATTCCTGAGTAAGAAGGAACATGCATGTATGTCATTAGTGAGCACATGCACCAGTTTCAGGTAAGCAATTACAGACTTTTTTGCTGCTTTTACAATTATGTTATGGCCTTGCAGTAGAATTGCATTAAGAGAAGAATGGCTTTTTTTTCTTGATGTACACACGTGCAGCTCATTTTATTAGTTAAGGTCTAATTTTTACCTTTTATATTCAGAATTCTTTTCACTGGACTGGTATTTACTTCTCAATAAGTCATGGCAGAGAAGAAAAGTTTAAAAATTTACAGGTTCTGCTTTTATCAGCAGTATTACCCATTGGTACCAATGACTTATTGCATAAAACTTTCCTTTGTTGTGAAAGGGTAAATATATGCCTTTCAAAAGTTATATGATATAATCAGACCAATTTCTATGTTCTATCATTTCTAGAAATATAATAATTTTTAAAAATACTTTCTATTGGTTATACTATTAAATCAAATACATTAAAAAAACGATTTGGGAAATACTTATATTTTCCTCAGAAAAGCAACTGGCATATTATATAAACTTAATAAATGATAGATAAAATGACAAGGATACTGCTAATTATAATTTCAGTATACTTAATACTCAGCTCAGATTTGACAAATTCCAGGTGTTCCAATAAATAATCAAGAAATTAAGTGAATGAGTAACTGAATTAAATGAGGGAATTAAATCAAATTAGTGGTTGTAAACTCTGGTCGTTCATCAGAGTCACCTTTAAAACAATTTTTTTGAAGGTGGATGTCTACTTCTAAATAATGACCTACTATAAGAAAATGGATGTGAGGCTAAGACATATGTGGTTTTAAAACTTCATGATGTCTGTGCACAGCAATGTAAATGTACTTACTGCCACTGAACTGTAAACTTAAAAATGGTTAAAATGATGAAGTTTGTGTTATGTATATTTTACTACAATAAACAAATAAGGAAAAGAATTTATGATGTCTATTCACTATGGCAATGATTCTTTATGGTAGAATACCCTTGGGGAAACATTAAAAGTGTCAATCTCGAGAGCTGGAAGATCACATAGAGATTGAAAAAAAATAATACAGTCTCCACAAATTCTGAATGTTTTCACAGTATGTTGTTTTCCTATGGTCATGAGGTAATGACATAGAATGCACTAGTTCTTTCACTGACTTGATCAATTTCTTTGTCATATTATTTTATCTCAATGATGCTTCTTTTTTTTTCTTTTTTATCTGAATTTAGTTAACCTTCAAGTTTGAAGAGCTAACACCTGGTTAAGTAATGTCTGATCCCAATGTCAAAAGGAGGCATAGAGAAAATGAATGGTGTCCACACAAAACCAATGGTCTCCAGAGAAATTCATTCTCTGAAGTGTGCTGTCACAAAACAATACATAAATTTGAAACATGCCTTAATCGATTTTAGGTATTCTTAAATTGGTAGTGATAGTTTTGATAAAGCATGACTTCTAACTATGACTACTTCTCTCTGCTCTGTCCATCAGTGACATAGGTAATTGCTTTAGTAGTGTTTCTGAGCCTAGTTTTATTTAAGTCAAGTGATGCAAAGCTTACATTAAAAGAAAGAATAACCTAGTGATAAATCATTCTTCAACTTGGCATAAGAAACACTCAAGTTTCATTGTTAAAAATGCAAATTTCTAAGCCAAACTCCAAAAGATGATTTTAAAATTCTGTAGTGGAGATGGATTTTTAAGCATATGAGTGACATAAATGGTTTTAAACAAACACTAAAACCCAAGTAACCACTCCAATGTCATACACCTACCCTGGTACACTGATATTAGATTTGGGTAAATCCATGGAAGAAAATATATTATTTCCCCCCCCCACCTTATAATTAGATATTTTTCTTCAATACAAGTACATGAGCAGATGATTTAATGAGTAAATGCTATACCATTCTTTCTATTCTTTCTAAATGTTTCTCTTATTTATACTAATAACTAGTATGTATATAGAAAGTATTATTTTTCCTTTCTAAATAGTATTTTTATTTTTAACTTTAAGTAGTTTTGTTTTAAAGTTGTATTCATGAGATCATATTGCAAATAACAAAAACCCACAAAATGTGTTGTTTGTGGTGGAAGAAAAGAAAAAGTCCACCTGTTACAGTAATATGCCTGTGCATGTGTGTGAGTATGTATATATTTACTCAAGTATACCTATAAATGCTATATAAATTACTTATTATAATGAAAAAATAGTGTTTCTGAGTTTCTGTGAAGTTGCTAATTATTGTTTAAAATTTTATTTATAGCCTATGTTAAATTACTTTTGAAGTATGTCTTTCTGCTTTCCTACACTTACACCAAAGCTGTTAAAACCAAACCATCCCAATTATAAATATTTCTAAAGCCACATCACATCATCATTATTTTAAAACCACATGTCATTTTTTCACTACTTTGTGGTAGTGACTAATTTGAACTAAATGGAAACTGCCATTTTACTGATTCTTCAGTTCTATGATTTATAATAAGTGAAGAGAGATGGAAATGTGTTCTTAAAAGTAACTCAGAAGATACTCATATCTTTGACTTGCATTATGTTTGATTCATCTCAACTATTCCTGATGACTTCTTCACTGTTTTCCCACTGATTATAAAGTTATTTCTAAAGTAGTTCTTCTTCAAACTATGAACAACCAAGTGTATTCACTATCATCCATTCAAACTGGTAGAACCATATGATAACAAAAGCAAATTTAGGAAATGTATTTGTAAATCAACAGGCAAAGTTCCTTACACTTAGAAAAAGGCTGGGAATTTAGGTGGAAAGAGGTAATATCAAATTAGACTACAAGATTGGCAGCAAGAGACGGAGCCTAACTTTACTTGCTTTTTCCTCAACCCTTTCATTAGTGCCCTTGCTTTGAAAAGAAGGAAACTGAATTAAACCCTCAGGCTGTTTCTTAAATTAGTGGAGAAATTATCCCACCATTTTGAACTTCCCTTAGAGGCCCACTCTGAGGATCGCTCTGATTCAGTGGAACTAAGCTATGAATTAAAAAGGCATAGTCACCTATGTTCTCCTCCTAGCATGAAAATTAATTAGCACTGCCCTGGTATAGAGAAAATAGAGATTTTGTTTTAGCAATACTCAGGAAAATTACAGTCATTTTCCATGATTGACCTTTGCTTAGTTTTTCAGTTAGCTGTTGCCTGCTCTTCCTTATTAATTCCTTTTTTTTTTTCTTTTTCACGTTCCTTATTGGTTTGTAATGAATTTCCTTTATCAAAGATTTTTTTCCCAAGTGTGATCTTGTACCAAAGCCTCTCAAGAAACATTATTTTATTGTATTCTATTTATATTATAACCAAACAAATTATTGAATTGTCCTTAAAAGTTGAGGTTGGATAAACTCTGTGGATTCTGGTTGAGACCTCTTATCAGAGGGCCTCCCAATCTCTATCCCAATGAGTAGCACTATTTAAGATCCCAAAATTATGGAATTATCCTGGGACAGATGAAGAGAGCTATTAAAGCATGAAAAAGATTATTTTCTTCATTATATACAAAGAATGGATGCATTGACTCAAATTAATTTTCATTATAGAAAAATGAGACAAATGCTATGTCTTAACCTCTGACTTTGTGGACTGAGCTGCATACCTGCAATACATGTTATATATTCATTTGGACCTTTTATAGTTTAGTGACTTTATTCATCTATAATTTAGCAGAATTAACTACTCACTAAACCAATGCAACATCTGAAAAGATTGCACAGAACAAAACACGAAAGTAGTGAAGACTTGAAAGAAATGAATAAGTAAGGATATATAACCAATACCTCTTTATTGTACTACATTAGAAGAAATTTTGCAAAGGAGTGATTGGCCCATTACCCTTGCTTCATTTTCATGTTCTAGAGAATGAGGAATTAATTTTAAAACAGACTTTGATCATAACCAAATCAAGCATTGCTTTTTGGTTTTCCTCTGTGAATACTGACAATTCCCAACTTAACAATGGTTGACAACAATTTTTAGGTTTTATAATCGTGTGAAAGTGATACCTATGCATTCACTAGAAACCACCACTTCCAACCTGAATTTCAATCTTTTCTTGGGCTAGTGATACGCCATAGGATCCCCTCTCCTGACACTGGGCAATGCTAACTTCCAGTCAGCCATGTGATCCTGAGGGTAAACAGAGTACACTTACAACAATTCTGTACTCATACAACCATTCTGTTTTTCACTTTCAGTATGATATTCAATACATTACTTGGGGGTATTGAACACTTTATTATAAAACAGTCTTTGTGTTAGATGGTTTTATCCAACTGTTGGCTAATGTAAATGTTCTGAGCCTGTTTAAGTGGCGTGAGGCTAAGCTATGATGTTTAATAAGTTAGATATATTAAAGGCATTTTCAACCTATGATATTTTCAGCTTAGGATGGGTTTCTTAGGATGTAACTCTGACAGTCTCTAAAGCTCTGTATACTAATATGCTGGCATATGAGGTCTGGTACAAAGATAGGAGGGGCCTATTGTACAAACTTTAAGGGAGTCCTTAACTTATTCCCTTCACCTGGGTCTCAGCCCTTTGACTCTATTTGCATTATTGTTAGACTACCATGTAATGTAAAAGCACACTTGCTTTTGAAATGAAGCTAATATATTAATGGTTAGCATTAGACATCTTACTCACAAAAAAACAAATTGCTATAGCGTCGTTCATCTTTCACTATTCTTATTTGAGTTTCTCACAAGTTGGGATATTTGGATGCTGTATGTCTTGAATTATAATGTGATCAGTTCAGCATGGATTTTTCAGAAAATTTGTATTTGGATATCTGTTTTTCCCTGATTTTTCTTTCTGGAAATGAAAGAAAACATTTGATAAAGATAAAATGTTTTTTAGGGCAAGGTGAAATTTCACTTACTTGGTGTGTGTTTTGAAAGTCATAGAGACTCCCCTAAAGCCTGAAACATCTCTGGTGCTTAATATACTGATTTGTGCCATACAGGAGATTTCTCTGCAAGCAAACTTGTTTCAGGATACGTAGACTGTCAAGGCTTAATTCGACGTTTAAAAAGCAAAATAAGTGAACTAATATATTATTCTGAGTTGAAAAGTCACTAGAAACAAACAAACAAACAAAAACCCACAAAAAACTCTGTAAGGCTAAATAGTAGAAACTCTCGCAAAGATCAAGGTAAGGAAATTTCCCTGAATACTTCAGTATGATGAGGGAAGTCCTCCTATCTCTAGACTTCTTCTTGGAACTGACTTATTCACTAGGCACACAGCTATTGGGTGCCTACAAAATATATTTTAGTTTATTTTAAAATAAAAAAAAATAAGGATGCCTGGGTGGTTCAGTTGTCAAGCCTCTGCCTTTGGCTCAGTTCATGATCCCAGGACCCTGGGACTGAGCCCCACATCGGGTTCCCTGCTTAATGGGAAGCCTACCTCTTCCTCTCCCAGTCCCCCTCATTGTGTTCTGTCTCTTTCTGTGTCTCTCTCTGTCAAATAAATAAATAAAATCTTAAAAAAAAAATAAAAACAACCCATTCAGGTAATATTTATGCTAATATAGTTATAAAAGAGAATGATTTTTTAAAAAAAAAGACCATAAAAGCAATGGTTCCTAGACCAATGACAATCATAATGAGACTTTGTTGTCACTGGAGGAGATTTATTTCTTGGTAAGAGTGTCTCATACATGCCCATCTGATTGGCCAAAGTGCCACCAGAGTTTGAAATTAAGGCACAGTTTAAAAAGTGAAGTGGAAACCAGATGATAAGTCAAAAATTGCAACAAAAATCTATTTCATTTAGTGGTTGAACATTACAAATCTTGAAAATAGATCTGCATTTGTATCAAAATTTAAGAAATTATTGGATGAAAACTGTCAGTTCCTCTTATTATTAGGCCTGTGTTTCTGGCAAAGGGTAATTAGAGAGATACATTTGCTATCTTTGCTTGAGCTGGACATGGGAAGATACAAACAAACCAGTTTTTCATCCAATTTGTTCCCCTGTATTTAATACCAGAACTTAGTTGGTAAGGCTTAAATGATTTTCTGTGATATAGTATTGCCCGTTCTCCCTGAACTCTCTATTTAAGTCAGCTTTTATCAGGTGTATTAGTTTGCTACAGCTACTATAACAACATATTAGACTGGGTGGCATTAATTATGGAAATTTATTTCCTCAAAGTTTTGGATACTAGAATTCTGAAATCAAGGTATTGTCAGGGTCACTTTCTTATGAAACCTTCTCTTTGGATCATACGTGGCTATCTGCTCTCTGTGTCCTCACACAGTCTTCCCTCTGTATGATTTATGCCCAAATTTCCTATTTCTATAAGGATACCATTCATACTGGAAAAGGCTCATTTTAAAAACCTCACTTTAATTTAATTATCTCTGTAAAGCCCATCCCCAAATACAATCATATTCTGGGGGTTATGACTTCAACATATGAATTTTGGAGAGGACACAATTCATCCCATGACATGACATAGTTGAAATAGATTGAGTATACGGCTCTAAGTACATATTATTTTAGTTATTATTGCTACAGACTTAAAAGTTTTAAAATTTAGTATGTGTTATGCCTTAATATAAACTATATAGTTGGAACAATGGAGTGCCATTTAAGGGCAGGAGGAAATTCAAACCACAGTGATAACATCATAAAGAACATAATTTTTTAAATGTGTAAGCCTGACAATTCACAGACCTGTATCCCTGGGGCAAATAATACATTATATATTAATAAAAATAATAAATAAAAAACATTAATTTTTAGAATTATGATAGAACCAATAATAGCATTTCCCATAAAGCAGTTGTTCTAATACTGTGATCCAGTTATCACATCAAAATCACTGGGAATGCTATTTTTTGGCTCTGCTCATATCCACTACACAGAATCTTTAGAGGTAGGGGCCCAATTACCTGAATTTTTATAAAATGTGATGGTGGCAATAAAAATTTAAGAATTGCTCTGTAACCAAATAGTATTTATTCTCTTTCACTTTTTAACTTAATGGCTCCTATAACTGAAATTTTGTATCCCCCTAAAATTCATAGGTTCATTAAAATCCAATTCCCAATGTAATGGTATTAGGAGGTGGGACCTTTGGAAGGTGCCCACGTCATGAGGGCAAGGCCTCAGCAACTAGATAGCTCCCTAGCGCCTTCTACTATATGAAAACACAGTGAAAAGATGGCAGTCTATGAACTAGGAAATGGGCTTTCATCAATGGATATGCACCTTAATCTTAGACTACCCAGCCTCCAGAACTGTGAGAAATAAATTTCTGTTTATAAATCACCTAGTCAATGGTATTCTGTTATATCAGCCCAAACTGATTAAGATAGTGGCTTTCAGAATCACAGAATTGGAATAATCCGTCATCATATCTATTTATAATTGCTCTCATGGGGTTATCTATCTGTTATCTATCATTCATCATTATCATCTATCAATATCTATCATCTAAAATACATTGTATGGGGCGCCTGGGTGGCTCAGTGGGTTAAAGCCTCTGCTTTCGGCTTAGGTCATGATCCCAGGGTCCTGGTATTCAGCCCCACATCAGGCTCTCTGCTCAGCAGGGAGCCTGCTTCCCTTCCTCTCTCTCTGCCTGCCTCTCTGCTTACTTCTGATCTCTGTCTGTCAAATAAATAAATAAAATCTTTAAAAAATAATAATAAAATAAAATACATTGTATGCTCTTGAACTCACCAACCAAACCAAGAACTAACACACTGACAGCAGCCAATATCTACTTATATATTCTTATATATGAAATACAAACACATACACATATATACACATACATACACACATGTGTATTTTCTCTGTATATGCAGCCGTGTGTGTGTGTGTGTGTGTGTGTGTGTGTATGGCTTGAACTGCTTAGAACTTCCTTCTTTTTTTTTTTATAAACATATAATGTATTTTTATCCCCAGGGGTACAGGTCTGTGAATCACCAGGTTTACACACTTCATAGCACTCACTATAGCACATACCCTCCCCGAGGTCCATAACCCCACCCCCCTCTCCCAAACCCCTTCCCCCCAGCAACCGTCAGTTTGTTTTGTGAGATTAAGAATCACTTATGGTTTGTTTCTCTCCCAATCCCATCTTGTTTCATTTATTCGTCTCCTACCCCCCTAACCCACATGTTGCATCTCCACTTCCTCATATCGGGAGATCATATGATAGTAGAACTTTCTTTTTATAAAAAGGGTATCAGACTATTCATAGTCTTCTAGGATTTGCTCATCTCCTTTTCCCTAATGCCAACATCGTATTGAATTTTATTTCAAATTGCTGCAAATAACCTTTAACCTGTTCATTTTCACTGTTATAGGTGTATTTGTTCAGTTTCACAGTTATAAGATTATATTAAAATGATATACTATAATTTAATTTTTCATTCTTTTCTTCAATTGGGTTAATTTCTAGTATCCCCTCTCATAAATAGCTTTGCTAGTAATATTCATGCATATGCATCCAAGTGTACATATATGAGGGAGATTCTTGGATATATACCTAGAAGTGAAAATGTTGACTAGTCGGATATGAAAATGATAACTTTAAATAATATTGCCAAATTATTTTCTAGTCATTTTAGTTATTTAAATTCTGATCAGTAATGCTGAAGATAATCATTGTAGCATAAAATATTATTACAGTTCCTAATATTTGTCAATCAAATGGATATGAAATGGTTTCATTGTGGTATAGATTTGCATTTCCCTAATCACAAAGAGATTGAGCATTTCTTTATATTCTTCCTGGTCATCTGTGTTTTGTCTGCTCTGAAATGCCTGTTCATGTCTTTTGCCTATTTTTCTATGTTGTCTTTTTTTCTTATTGATTTTTAGAAGAGTTTCTTTCCTTTTTTATATATCCTTTATCCTATTACCTTGTCAGTTATGTTATTGCCAATATCTTCTACCAGTTTCTACTTTGTATTTTCTCTTAATCTATCTTTTGAAAAAGTAGGATTTTTAATTTAAATAGTCTCTTTAACAGTCATGTCTTATATAACTAACATCTTTTCTGTCTTCTTTAAGAAAATCTTCTTTATTCTAAGGTCAGAAACGTATAGTAACTTATATTTTATACTAAAGATTTGTTTTTGATACTTATGTTCTTAACCTATCTGGTTATAGTGTGTAACTATGAGATAGGCATCTAATTTTCTATATATTTTTTACATGTAGATGATCGTTTTTCTTCACTTCCATTAACTAATTTTTTTAACTGATCTTCCATGCCACCAGAGTCATATAGTAAGTTTCCATGTATGTTGTGTCTCTAAATTCTTTATAATATTTTATCTGTTAGTTTGCAAATCCCCAGTACAAGACTATACTACCATATTCATTATAGCATCATAATAAAACATATTATATGGTAGAGAAAGTCTCCATTCTATTCTTTATCCGCAAAAATTTCTTAGCTATTATTGACTGTTTAATCTTTCTTTCTTTTTTTTTTTAAAGATTTTATTTATTTATTTGACAGAGAGATCACAAGTAGGCAGAGAGGCAGGCAGAGAGAGAGAGGAGGAAGCAGGCTCCCTGCTGAGCAGAGAGCCCGATGCGGGGCTTGATCCCAGGACCCTGAGATCATGACCTGAGCTGAAGGCAGCGGCCCAACCCACTGAGCCACCCAGGCGCCCCCTGTTTAATCTTTCATATAACTTTTAAAATCAGTCTATCAAGCTTCATAAGAAACATTTTGGTATCAAGTGCCAAATTAAAAAAAACAAAAAAAAAACTATTCAACCTTTGCACTTAGCACAGTCACAAAGAAAATTAAACAAAATATGATTCTGGCCTCTAAATCTACTGTACTGAAATCACAGTATTTACTCATTTCATTTAGAATATGTGTTCTTGGGTATAGACATGGTGGTTGGGTTATGGACATTACAGAGGGTATGTGCTATGTTGAGTGCTGTGAAATATGTAAGCCTGATGATTCACAGACTTGTACCCCTGGGTAAAATAATACATTATATGTTAATAAAAATAATTTTTAAAAAAGAAAATATGTTCTTAAATAGTATTTACTTGGGTGTTTAAAAATTTACATTTGCTTAGGGTGTTAAAGGAAAGATTTTACTTTATTTATTTATTTTCAAAATTTCATTTTATTTTTTCAGTGTTCCAAGATTAATTGTTTAGGCACCACAACTAGTGCTCCAGGCAATAAGTGCCCGCCTTAATACCCACTAGCAGGCTCACCTAAGCCCCCCACCTCCCTCCCCTCCAAAACCTTCAGTTCATTTCTCAGAGTCCACAGCCTCTCATGGTTCATCTCCCCCTCCGATTTCCCTCAATTCACTTTCTCTTTCCTTCTCCTAATGTCCTCCATGTTCTTCTTTATGCTCCACAAGTAAGTGAAACCATATGATAATTGACAAGATTTTAATTTAATAAGCTTGTATTTTTCTCCTATATTTGTGGTTTGCAGATTGTGAGGATTTAGAACAATGCTTTTTCAATTTTATTTTTATAACTATAATGAACTATTTTCTTGGATGTTTCTTCATGTCTCTTCATTTTATAGATGTTCAAGAAGCAAGGACTATAGTTTTGGTTATAGGATAGCTTATTTATTATTAATTGAAAATAAATGAACACTTTTCCCACAAAACTTACTATTTTGTTATTTAAGTAAATCTCAATTGGTTTAACATTCACAATCCTCTTCATAATAACAGAATGTTACCTATCACACCACCCTTATCCTTGTAAGGGAAATAATTTCTAACATAATGTGTAACTTGGAGGCACCCACAATATGGCAATCATAATATGACTTCATTATCTCATTGCTTCATATAGTCACTGGTTGTAAGTTAAGAAGTATGTAAATCCACAGCAGCAATTTATGGATAGAAATCTAGTGATCAAAGGGAGTTTGTGTATTTTCTTAAAGTGCATTATTTATGCATGACACATAGCTTAGATAGTGGTAGAATTTGGCTTAGTGCAAATGTATGTTATTTCATTGTACATCTTTTAGCAAAGAGTTTTTTTTCTTTCACTTCAAATTTGCTCAAGGACATAGAATGTGAGGACATTTAGTATTCTGGTACAGTGCACTCTGTTCTGTTAATCCTTTTTATGCTGAGAAGCTGGAATGTGAAAAGGTTGTAAAACAAGGAAACAAACTCAAATGGTTATTTCTTATTTTAGTCTAATCTCATTATGATACACTACCAATAAACATGGTGGCTAAGATAAGAGTCCAACACTCTACTTGTGTCTAAATTCAATAAGACATCAATTCTAATTGACATTAAGTGAAAAAGTATTTACAAACACAAAATAAAAGAATTTAAAAAATGCAACTCATTCTTCTGACTATGTTCTTTGCAGCGAGTTTTGTTTGGGTTTAAGCTTTTACTTTGGACTGAAATCAGTTAGAAAAAATTGGATTCTAGGAATCTCCTCATTGAAAAATCAATAAACAGAAGGGAGGGAGAAAAGCAAACTTCGTAACTGGGAAAAATTAAAATCCTCCCTGTAAATGAGGGTTGCACAACATCAGACCACAAATGAGCAACAACTGAAGTCAAAGCATGAGTCAGAAGCAAACAGGACATACTTCAGGACAAATTATGTCTGCTATATAGGTGAAATCAATTTCATGCACAATTTATTGGTGCTGTCATAGATGGTCTATTCTAAGATCGAATCTAGGTGAATTGAGTTATTTACCTACCACAGTACCAAAGGGTCTTTTAAAGCAGTGTTTCATAAACTTTCTTGCTCCCTAGGGTACTTATTAAAAATACAGATTACAGGGGTGCCTGGGTGGCTCAGTTGGTTGGGTATCTGCCTTCGGCTCAGGTCATGATCTCAGGGTTCTGGGATTGAGCCCTGTGTCAGGCTCCCTGCTCAGCGGAGAGTCTGCTTCTCCCTCTACCTGCTGCTCCTCCTTCTTGTGCTCTCTCTCTATCAAATAAATAAATGAAATCTTTAAAAATAAATAAGTAAATAAAAATAAAAATACAGATTACCTTGTCCTGGCTGTGATCTACTAATTCAGAACATATGTTGTAGGAATTTTGGAATCTGTATTCATTATTAACTAAGTTCAGAATTCTGCTCTGGAGAAAGGTAATAGAGGAACTAGCATAGCACTAGTCGTATAGGTGTTTGTGTGTGTGTGTGTGTAGTAGTAGTACTTTATAAATAGTAGGACTTTAGTTCTGAAATATCTCCCTAAAAATGCACAAGACTTCAGGAACGATCTACTTAATGCTCAAGTGATTTCAATGATTTTCCAACAGATATAATGATAGCTCTGGCTTTTCATTTTTATTTTATTTTTTTGTCATAAGAGCATCTATTGTGGAGTGAGAATAGGGCCTTTTCATTAGCTAATAATGTATTAAAGCCTATATAGATTAGGTAAGTTCTAAAATTTTATCTTCCTCTGATAAGGGGAAAAGGACAATCTAAAATATGGCTTTTTACTTACCTCAATTAAATTAGCCAATATTAAGGGCATTTCCCATGTCTGATAGTCTCTAGGGTAAATAAAATAGAAATTATTTAAAACAACCACCAAGACATGGCACATCCATTTAATAATTTCAGAATGTGTTCTTAGAGGTAAAATTTTTTTAAAGAGGATTTCAGTTTAATAGTTTATGTAACAAATACACAAACACATTTTCCCTTGAAAATTAGAGTATTTTGCATATGTAGCATTTCTGTTTAGAAACATTTACTCTCTGGAAGGTGGTATATGTTTTACAGCAAGATATCCATTTTTTCCAGTAGGAAGATAGGTTCAAAGAGATTTAGCAACTTGCTTGGAGGCACACATCAGTCAATGGAAAAGTCAGAAGTAAGGGAACAATTCCTGAATGATCACCTGGCCTCTCGTGGAAATGTGTTTGTGGCTGTTGCTCTGTCTGAAACAACTTAGCCCTAGAGAAATCCACGTTTCTTGCTTTGTTGTCCACAGTAGCACTTCCTTTCAGCATTGTAGGTGTCAAAAATGCTTTTGAGGATGATTAGTCAAAATAAATGCTTTCCCCCTACATTTTAATCTTTGTAGAGCTTTTCCACAGGAGCCAGTGTGAGGGGCAGATGCTCCACAGCACAAGCCTCATCTTTTCTTCCTCCCGTGACCACCTGCTTCCTGCCTCAGCACTTGGCTCCACCTCACAACCCAGCTGCTTCCTCTGTTCCAGGCCCCATGGCTCCCTCAGTCATGGCACAAGTGCTGTGTGAGCAGTGACCCTTGTGGCTTCCCTGTCATCGTCCAGCTGCCTTCAGCCTGAGCACTGACTTTAACAGATTCCCCTCACATTTCTGCTGTCAGCCTGATGCCAGACTTCACAACTTTCCCAGTCCATTTTGCTGGCCTCCTGCCTCTGGTAGGAGCTTTGGAGATTCTCAAACACACCCCATCTGCCCACTGATGCCTCCCAATTTAATGGCTGCCCACTTCCTTGGACTGTGCCCACTCTCATCTCTAAGGAGAGATATAATTCTCCTCCACAGAGGAGGAAATGAACTGTACAAGGCTCCTCCACAACGCAGTTGACAATGTTGTTCAACTAAGCTTCAAGTTAATTTGAATTTTGTGAAAATAAGCATTAAAAATATGCCTACATCATACTTAAGTCAGATGCAAAGGTTATCTCACAGCAGTCTTAGAAAACAAGCATAATAAGAGATAGGTAGCATAATTGCAGTAGAGAAGGCACTACAATAAGAACTGAAATATGCCAGACTACTGGTTCTCTAATTTCTCCCTAACTTTAGCAACATTTCTGGCCTTGAGAAGTCGCTTTGCTGATGCAGGTCTCAAATGCCTCATTAATAAAATGTAAATTGTAAAATTTTGTCTGCCTAAGGATCATGGCCTTTGCCAGGTAAAGGTTTAAATTAAATTCATTATAAAAGCAGGAGAAAAATATTTAACATTTAACAAAATTTGACATTTAATTCTGTTAAAAAGATAACATTTTATGTTATAGTAGAAATGGGAAAACAGTATTTTGAAAATATATAAAATGAGAAGCAAATTTCTTATAATAAGACTGTTGGAATATTTTTGCATGGGTACATAAAGAAATATATCCTCTTTCTCTTTCCCGCTTCCTTTCATATGCACAAAATTGTGCTCTTCTAATTACTCCTTCCTTTTTCACTTATATTTTATATCATAATTTTAATTTTATTATAAGTATAATCTCATTTTATTTCAGTTTTTTCTTAGATGTAAATGCTTACATTATGTTCTATTAACAATTCTCTTTTGATTTAAATTTTTGGTTTTCATAAAGTTACAATCATAGAAATTCAGTGAGTACTCATTACATTGTAGGTTCTGTTAAAATTATTTTCCCTATAGCATCTCATTTGATGAACATTTAATATTTGAATAACTTGTTATATTTCCAAAATGCTTGAAGTAGCTTACAAGAATTGTAAAATAGCATGATGAAAATAGCACCTCATAAAAATCACTGTTAGGAAACTAAGCATTCAAAAACTGAAGCAAGGAGTATGAAATGCATGCATGAAGTTTTACACATTCATTAGAGTTGTATTCAAATTAGGTTTGGGGTTTTAACAGCTAAATGGGAGGTAGGGAGTATTGGTTAGCATGAAGGTATAATTATTAACTCAATTCCTTATAATATAAAATGAAATCAAGCCAAATCCCTGAAAATGCACAGCCTCTTGGTAAAGACATGGAACTCAGACAATAAAGATATTTATTCATATACTTTTACTATGATTTTTAAAGTTAAAACTATGAACATATTTACACCTCATGATACATGTTATCAAATTTCTTTCCCAAACCAGCACTGGGCATTGATTGTCACACAAATTGTCCAATGCAATAGGTGGAAATATCTCTTTGCTTCATTAATCTCTATTTCTCTGATTTTAATAAGATTGAGTATTTTTTTTCTCACCGTGTTTGCCTCTTATGAGTAAATATCTACTGGTTTGTTAAGATACAGCTCATTATATTGAAGTTTCCACAACTGGGGCATATATTTCTAAATCAAGTATGATTGATTATGACAGGATCTAGTCCTTCCATGTATGTAATTATTTTAACAGAAATATCACCTCGATTTTGATATGCTCTTGGTTTTACCATATTATTTAAAGTTGAAGAAAAAGAGAAGATAACAGGGTGACAATGCATTTTGTCATTTTGTTTATTTAGGCCAAGCAGACCTCCAGTAAGCTTGAAAACTAGAAATATTTTACATTTTGGACTAGATTCAAACTTTTTACTCATTGTATTTTCAAAGGCACATGTTTTCTCTCATCCTATGACAATCAATCTTTGCTGTAACCCACTAGTGAGAAAACCATTATCTAATTTTCCTGATACTTTTTCCTGTTGACAAATCTTTGGGGAACAATATTAGATCTGTGATTTAAGGGCTCATTATACGAACACACTATTCTTATCACTTGCTTTTCTGTGTTGTGTTGATTCCCAAAGAATTTAAATCATCTGCAAAAAAAGGGTAATTTTTTTAAGTTTTGATGTTTTATGTATTACGCTAGCATTTATTTTATAAACAAAGCAGCATGTTTTCAAGCACTGCTTTTTATCAGATGGCTCTCTTAGCGTGGGGCCTATTTAACCTAGAGCCTTCTGTAAAGATACATTTTTTTGAATATTTCCAAGAAATGCTGGACACAGTTTTCTCAGGAAGACACCCTTTCATATTCTATCATGTTGACTACATCTGCCCCAGACACATGCTGTGTGTACTTGGACTGCTAATGTCAGGAGAAAATCACCTCTGCCATGTGCTGTGATGTTTCCCTGGAAAGGCATATTTGTGAATATCCTATTCTATGTTTTCTATAGCAAGATAACAGTATAGAAAAACAGCACATGCTTCTAAATTCAGTCTAGGTCTTTGGAAGATTACTACCTGATTTTTTGCTACAGAGCTTGAAGGAGATGGAGAATGTCGATAAGCCTGGGGGATAGAGCAAGACAACAAAGGAAAGAATTTGAATTCTTTAGTCTGGAGACAAGGTTGGAAGGTTAAAGACTATCTTATTAATGGAATTCAAGTTATATAGAAGTTTTGTAATTGAGTCAAAATGAATTAACCTTTTTCAAAGGCAATTTTGATTTCTGTCCCAGTGTCTTTAAATAAGAGAAAGGGGGGGAGGTGTGGAGAAGGACAGGATGATAGAATGTCTGTTCGCGGGCAACTTTCCCAGGGTTTCCTTTATCTCACCTCCTGATAGTGCTCTCAGGACTTCTCAATCTAATTTTTCCCCGTTCCTTTCTATCTATCCTTTCACCACTTCTATCCAGAATGAAACATTGTCCTGACAAAACTGTCCCATGAGCACTATGGCAAAGAGATATTCAGAGATTGGTACCACTGCCTTCTGATGTTAGAATGAGAGAAATCAGCTTGTCAGAAGTTGCCAAGCAGGATTTTCATTTGGTATAAAGTAGACATTTCTGACAGTGATGGTTGTTAAACACAGGAGAGCTACTGGGAAAGGTAGCCATGCATTCTTCTTCCTGCGTCAAGGTAGCCAGCTTTACATTATAGAGAAAGTTGACTTGAAAAGCAAAAATTGCCCCAAATGGCTTGTCAAACTTTCCACTCCAGTTTCCAGTATCCAAACAATAAAAATCTCTTTTAATCTATTCATCGTACTTTATTAATTTTGGAAAATATTATGCTGGGTGATTTTTACTGATTTTGGTCTTCAGCTTGCCATTCTAGTTTAAAACCAAACCTTAGGGATAGATTTATTGTTATTGATCAAGAGTATATTCTAAGTGATTAAAATATACTTACAAAGTAATAGAGTTTTTTTTGTTTTTGGAAAACAAATTCAAGCCTATCCTTCCAAATTTTCTTAGTTGTTAAATTATATCAAAGTTAACTTCACCTTAATATTTTTATTGTTAATCAGTACTAGTGAAATATTCTAGATTTAAAGCTGGTCAAATTTATGTCTAATACATACGCTGTTAGATGTTTTTGATGTTTCTGATGCCTACTCATAATAGTATGCGATATTTACTGTTGTTTCTTGAAAGACCGTAATGAAAATCTGTCAATGAAGTAAAGCAAAGTTTAGTAGATATGTGGCAGTGAGTAAGACTATCATTTTGACAGGGTCTTAATATCTCAGGTATAAGAAGAAGATAGTTTCACCAAGGGTGCAAGAAAGTTCCCCTTTCTTCCCATCCTCGCCAACATTTGTTGTTTCTCGAGTTGTTGATTTTAGTCATCTGACAGGTGTGAGGTGATATCCCTTTGTAGTTTGGATTTGCATTTCCCTGATGATAAGTGATGCTGAGCATCTTTTCATGTGTCTGTTGACCATCTGTATATCTTCTTTGGGAAAATATCTATTCATGTCTTCTCATTTTTAATCAGAATATTTGGGGTTTTTTTGGGTGTTGGCTTTGATATGTTCTTTATAAATTTTGGATACTAACCCTTTATTGGATGTCATTTACAAATATCTTCTCCCATTTCATAGGTTGCCTTTTAGCTTTGATGATTGTTTCCTTCTCCATGCAGAAGCTTTTTATTTTTATATAATCCCAATAGTTTATTTTTGCTTTTATTTCCCTTACCTTCAGAGACACATCTAGAAAAAAAAAGTTGCTACGGCCAATGTCAAAGAAGTTACTGCCTGTGTTTTAGGAGTACCTGTGAAACTAATATTATACTGTGTTAACTAACTGGAATTTAAATAAACTTAAAAGATATTTATAGAGTTTCAAGTGTGGGCTGGGTGGTTTTTTTTTTTTTTTAAGATTTTATTTATTTATTTGTCAGAAAGAGAGAGAGAGAAAGCATGCACAAGCAGGGGGAGTGGCAAAGAGAGGCAGAGGGAGAAGCAGGCTTCCTGGTGAGCAAGGAGACCAAGGTGGGACTTGATACCAGAACCCTGGGATCATGACCCAAGCCAAGGCAGATGCTTAACTGACTGAGTCACCCAGATGTCCCTGGGCTGGGTGATTTTAAGCCAAGTCTTGCAAAGCTGGGAACTTGTAGGGGTTGTCCAAAGTTTAGGATATAATATGTTTGTATTGATAGATAATAGGAGATGAGATTCTTCATAAGAGATAGATGAGCAAGCTGTTAGTTTTGATAAGCAAATTCTTCAGTTAGTACACTCTTACCTTGAGGTAGCAGATACTTTATGGAGCAAGGAGCCAAGCTTTGTCTCAGCATTACGTACCACAGAGACGGGAGAGCATACCTGGCCCAACATTAACACAGGGCAGAGAATTTTGTCTCTTTTTATTTTTTGATCTCATATTGAATCTTTCAAATCAGTAGCAACAAAATAGAGTGCTAAAATGCTTAATTAGCATTTATTTGGAGCCCCTGGCTGGCTCAGTAGGTTGAGCAAGTGAGTGTCTGCCTTTGGCTCAGGTCATGATCCCAGGACCCGAGATCAAGTCCTGTGTTGGCCTCCCTGCTCCACGGGGAACCTGCTTCTCCCTCTCCTCCCCATTTATGCTGTCTCTTACTATCTCTCCTCTCTCAAATAAATACAATCTTTTAAAAAAAATTAAAATTCTTAATTGTTTATTAAAAACAGATGAAAGTTTAATTTTAAAATTCATTTTCCTTCATAATGAAAAAATCAATTAACTTTTATTTTCATGTTGCCTTTATCTAATATTAGTGATTCTATTGCGGTTTCTAGCTAATACAATATTTTAAATCATAGTGTAATTTTTAATACATGAATTCTATATTTAATGGTGCTGAAGAAAACTCTAAACCTTTTTGAAGTTTGCCTATCCCAAGTTGATTTTAAGAATATTCATTAAGACCACAATTTGAAATGATGTAAGAACTAAAGATAAAGCTAGGCAGTGAAATATGCTTATAGAATATTTACTAGAAAATTTCTTATTAAAATAATGTATTTTTCATGCTACTGGAAAGAGGACAGAATATAAAATAATACTTATAAATCCAAAATACTGACTTATTAATTGACATAATACTTTGTATAGAATATTATGAACCACATATATTTTGAGTTAGTATTAAAATATTTTAATATTAATAGGAAAAACTTTAATGTCTGTTCAACAATACTGGAATGAATAAATGAAAGACCAAACAGACATATAACCATTACAGTAATGTTTATGAAAACCCTTTGATCATGAAAAACTATGCATTGGATAATTTAAATATAATAAATCAGAAAAATTACATTTGTAGTATGTATAGTCTTGTAGCAGACATTGTGAGTTGTTTGCCTAATATCCAACGTATTCCTTTTTTTCTTTTTTTCTTTTCTTTTCTTTACACTGTTTTAAGGGGAAAAAGCCCAGCTAAATACTATCTTGCCCCACATCCTTTTGAGACAAGGTTGACCAAATGATATTCTTCTGTGATTTCTGGAAAACTTCCACTTTACTAATATAAGCATTGTCTCATGCTCTTTGATGATTCCCTCTTCTGGCTGGAATGTTGGGTGTAGTTATCTTGCCAGTATTAAGTTGCTATGAAGATAAAGCCGCACACTAAGGATGGAGGAATAGAGAGAAGAGGCATTATCCTTGTAAGTGCTACAACAACCGTGGACTGCCTATCTTGTTATAGCAAAATAAGCAAAATAATAACTAAAAATTTGAGATATATTAGGAAGAACCTTTTTTGTTAAGTCACCATAATCAGTTTTCACTGAATGCTACTGAACAAAATCTCTAGCTGATATAGCTCTCAATTCTAAAAGTAAATCAGTACATAAATGGAAGAAAATATATCAAATATTAATTGTAATTCCTGTGTGTTGTGATTACAGGCAATTTGAAAATTACAATCCTCTTTTGCTACACAATTTTAAGCATACACGAGATATTATTTTACTATTAAAAATAAATAATTGTATTTGTGTATATTAAAAGTAAAAATATTTTTATTTAAGGTGTAGATTTATAGGGTGACAAAGTTTATATACCTATATATTATCATGACACAGATGAGGTATACATTTAAAAACATGAAGACTATGATGTCTTATTTACCAAAGAAAAGTCTATTAGGAAACAAATATGTTTTTTGGACATAGTGAGAGTCTGCCCAAACAAGTCTAAACAAATGTATAAATAAAGGAAATTCAATGAATTTAAACAAAGCAACTATGAAATTCCTCTATTTCTTTCATAGGTTGTTTACAAATTTAATTCAGTATAGAACCTTGTAGCACATTATGTTTAGCAATATCCAAGGACAATTAATAAATGCTCCTAAATATAAGTGAGGATGGTGGCAAGATGAATGGAAAAGGGGCTATTATGTTGATCAGCACTCCACAGAAATGATTCACAAAATACTCCAAAGCTTTATTAGTGTTGCATTGAAAAGTGTTCTTTATTTGGCTCATGATTGGTCTCTTGTAGTGTTAATATTTTTCAAATGAACCTGCTCTTGGTTTGTTATGAAGTAATCATCTTAATGAGAAGCTCTGCTAGCTATTGCACTCTTTCTGGTAAGGATTTCTTTTTTATTCCCAATGTCTCTAGCTTCCCCAGCCCCTCCTTGTGATAATTTAGGAGTAAGACAAACGAATGGATTTGTTCTGCTCAAGTGCTTTTTATGTCAAAAATATTTGAGAACCATACTTAGTTCTGAAAGTGTAATAGATTCAAGATTGAGGTAAGGGAAGGTCATGTCGTAAACTTTACTTATGGAGATATATTTTCTTTTGCTCCATATGCCATTTCGACACCACTGGATAGGACCTCTATGGATATCACATTACTCCATTAGCATTGCAGAAGGTTAAAACAATCAACATTTCTTTCTGTCAGTGTTTGAAGTAGTTCTGGAGGCCAGACCAACAGGGCACCAATGTTTTATATAAGTGTTAGAGCTAGAAGAGTGATCACTTAGTCCACTCTCTTTATTTTATGAAGGAGGAAACCTAGCACCTCTTCAGTTCCAAACTGAAGTGCTCTCATTTTTCCCAACATTTCAATCTCACCTCAGGACCAGAACACATGCTGTTGCCTTTTGCTGGCATACATCCCAATTTGCCGGTAATTCACTTTCTCCAGGAAGCTGTCCCTGAACCCTGCCTCATACAAGTGTGGATTAGGTTTCTTTCTTTGTTCTCTGAGAGAAACCTATATGCCATTTCTTTTGTTAGTCAACACATTGGTTCAAACATGCTATTTTGCTTTTTTCTGTGACCCTCGAGATTGTAAACCTCACTGGAAAAGTTTAGGGACTCCGTTTTCTTCTGTTCATCGTAACTCTAGTGAATAGCAAAATAGCTTGCACATAGTAGGTGCTCAAACATATTTATATAGTGAATGAATTACTTCCTAAAAGTATATGTATATAATCTTATGTTCTGTGGAATATATCCAAATACCTACATGTAAAAGCAAAAAAAAAAAAAAAATTGAGATGCCTGGATGGTTCAGTCAGTTGAGCATCTATCTGACTCTTGTTCTCAGCTCAGGTTTTGATCTCAGGATCATGGTTCAAGTCCTTCATTGGACTCAACACTGGACATGGATGCTACATAAAAAATAATGATAATATGCTAAAAAGTGATTTTGAGAATATTAAATTAGAGTTGAAAAAAGTCATTATTGTTTCAATTTAACAAGGAATAGTGGCTTCTTATGATTGTATGTAGCTGGAAAAACAATTTTATTCTAAACTGTGAAATTTAAAGTTCTCAAGAAACACTGCAGTTCTGTGTGGTAGCAGTTTACATTTGTCCAGAAAAATTGATAAATTATTATACTTACACATGGAATTCTAAGCTGCAATGAGGATAAATGAACTACTTTCTTCCATGAAAGAATATGAATGAATCTCATGAAAATAATAGTGAGAGAAGCACAAAACTAAAAAACATATATTTATTATCCTTCTTATTGTGTTCAAAATAGGTAAAACTAATTTATGATGTTGGAAGTCAGAATAGTTGTCATCCTTTATAGGAATAATGACAGGAAGGAGGGATGAGGGCATTTCTGTGGTGCTGATCCTGTTCAACTTCTTGGGTGTTGCGGGTGTTGATATCATAGGTATTCATCTGTATAAATTCATTGTGACCCACTATTACAGTTCGTTCACCTCTTGTGCCTACATTTATTGCAATAAAAATACATACATGTGGCTCTCTCTCCACATACCCCAGATCTTTCAAATTCGAGGGTCAATGAAGTAGAACTGACCACTAACACAATGACTTATATTTCATAATTATACATATACACACACCAGTTTATACTCATTGCCATTATCGTATCAACCAGCTATTTTTTTTCCCATATAGTTTGTACCAAGCCATGCAAATTAAAGCTTTGTAAATATTAACCTAATGAATATCAAAATTGCATGTGAAAACTTCCATGGATTTCATGTTGCTACAGCTTTACCCAATGTTAAATGTCTTACTTTACCAATCTTACCATTTCCATATAAAATATAGGTATTCAACTTAAATAGACCATATTCACTAAAAAAATGATTATAATAAGCAATTGTCATGTTTTTGCTAATTTATGAACTCTGAGTATACTCAAAATTTATCAAGTTTTTTTGATGCCCAGCCCTCAAATTCCTTGATCCGCCTGAGTTTGAGTATGGTTTTGGATAGTGTACTGTAGACTCATGCCACCCCAAGGGCCTGTCTGTTAATCTTTTCCAATAAAGGATTTCTGCAGTATTAAAGGAATTTTGAAAGAGTAACATAAATCAGAGGAATGCTCAATGACTGGGGGGATGGGAGTCTGTAGAAAAATGCTCCAATATCCCCAGCTATCCTTATGACGATTGCACTATGTTTTGGAGTTCCAGTTGAGGCACACTTTATTGGATTTTCTACCTACTGTATCTCCCTATTTCTCCACCTTCTCCTTGTGTTTTCCAGCATTATTTCCTAAATAGACTAACTGAACCAAAGTTCTTGACTTGGAACCTCTTTTGGGGAAGCCAGAAGGATACTCTTCTTCTATGATAGCATGCACTTATCACTTACAATTTTTCAAAATTATGATTTGTCTTTCTTCTTCCATTATTTTCTGAATTTCATGGACATAGAGCTTCAGTAGACATGGAAATCATAAGACAGTTCCATTCCACCTCTTTTCAGCATTTTTATGAATTACCACCAGATGCCTTAAACAGAATAGGAATATTTGAGGAGCTCTTCTTCTTCCTAATTTTTTCTCACTCTTCTTTAAGGCCAAGTGCCTGAAAATAAATTAGTGTTTCTCAGTGTTCAAGATATATCGCCAGGAGTCTGTAGTTAAAATACCAGGGATGATGCATTAATACATTATTAGCCATTAATCTCCAGTCACACACAAATGTCTCCAACCTCACTCAAAGCTCTTGAAAGGAGAGTTCAACAATGAATTCACAAGGAAGCCTCTAACTTCCCCCTTCTGTTTTTTAGCCTGTATAAGCCTTGTGTCTGAAAATCACTGTGTAAGGCTGTGTAAGGCTGTGTAAGGCTCATAAGGCTACCATATCAGAATACCAGACTGGGTGGCTTGAACAGCAGAAATTTATTTTCTCACAATTCTAGAAGCTAGAAATCCAAGACCAAGATGTTAGCAGTGTTAGTTTCTCCTGAGGCCTTCCTTAACTTGCAGGTGGCTTCTTTCTTGCTGTGTCCTCACATGGTCTTTCCCTCTGTGTACGTGTCCCTGGTGTCACTGTATTTCCTAATATCTTATTATAAGGACACTACTTATATTGGATTAGATCTCAATTTAGTTACTTCTTTAAAAGCTTTTGCAAATATGGTCATGTTCTGAGGTATTGAAGGGTTGAGCTGCAACACAAGAATTTTAGGGTGCCATAATTCAGCCCATTAGAGCCACCTTTGTTCTAGAGAACATGATGGTAAAACTCAATGAATGAAAGCAAGGTAAGAGGCTGGCCATTGATGTGGCTAAGCAGAGAAATGAAATAGAAGTATCTTCCCAGGCTAGATACACATGGAGTTGAGGAGAGGGATGCAAAATAGAAGCCCATATCAGTAATAAGGAAGGTGACTTTTCTGGAGTTAGATGTCACCTCTGCTACTCTTATTTTTTTTTTTTAAGTTTTTGGCTGTCACAGATTGTACCAATATAATCAGGAAGGACACAGTCCTCTACATTACAAAAGAACTTACCAGTTTTTCAGACTGGTGTTATAGAAAGAACATAAGGTTTGGATACATGCTCTGCAGAGATTTTGAGTTCCATATCTATCAGCAACCAGCTCTGATATTGGGCCTGCTACTTAATCTCATGAACCTCTTGATTCTTTATATATGAACTCAGGATAATATCCCTCTTATATCTCTCATATCTGTGAGATATAACTGAGACAATGTATGTAAATTACCAAGAACATGCTAGACTTTAATAGATGCTCAATTTTTTCTGTATATACACAATTATTTTACAAATCCTGAGAAAATAGTTTATAAGCCATGCAAGTTTTGCAAGGGTAAAGAAAGATGAAGCAATGGAAATTTTTGGTGGTTAGGGGCACGAGATTACCTAGGAGCTTAACAATAGAAAATACTCAGAAATAGAAGTGTACATATGTGGAAGGGCATTGATAGAAATGACATAGTTTATGGAAGCTAGTAATAGAAGTTAATCAAGCATCAAAAGATTAATCAAAGGAATTCATGGTCATCCACAGAGAACATGAACTTGTCAATCATTCTATATTGCCACCCTGACATTATATAGGAAACTGGAAGACCAAAGATGAACATCTTTTTGCCAAGCATTGTACTTATTTGTTGATGCTTCTAGTTGCTTCCTTTCTATACTTTTTTAGGCATTTGCTTAATGGATTTGGAGGTATCGATAGTTGTAGAGCCATGGATTTGAGCCATGCAGAGTAAATACCTAAACGTTGGTTTGTTCTGTGCACACACTAAGAAAGTGGGTGTCTTTTAAAATTACGAACAACTAGAATAGAATAAGTCAGGTTAAGACAGAGTCTAAACCATCCTCTAAGATAGCAGAATAAATAAACACACAGCTTACTGGTGGTTAGCTGTTTTGTGCTCACTACTGCCATGTAATTCCCAAAATATTGCTCCTTCGGTTTTGTGTGCATTCTAAGCATGTTACCCTTTCCTATCCTAAAAATACTTCAGACAATATAATTTACCTCAGTAAATAAACCTCTGAAAATTTGTATTTTTCACAAGTTTTGTTGTTAATTGCCCAATACCTGCCAACTTAGGGCATACTAAATAATCTCAAAAGCTGAATGGTTTTCTCTCCATTTCTTTTTGCTTGTGTCTCATTAAATTATAATGGAGGAGAAACTACGACATAATGAAGGCACACAGAGATGTATTGGAAAATCACAAGGAAGAAAGATGAGATAATGATATAGATAAGACAACAAGTGAAAAGAGAGATTTTCACACTATCAGGGCTTGTCATCACTTCCAACTTCCCTCAAAGTAACGGCGTTTCAGAATAGTATATTGAGTATATTCATTCTTGAGTTCTGCCCTGAATTTTTGTGCTGTTATTTAACCAGGCACAGTTTGTTTAGAACATATTCAGCCTTTGTTCATTAAAAAAAAAAAAAGGACGGGGGTGCCTGGGTGGCTCAGGTTAAGATTCATCAAAAAGCCTCTGCCTTTGGCTCAGGTCATGATCTCAGGGTCCTGGGATCAAGCCCTGCATCAGGCTCTCTGCTTAGCAGGGAGCTTGCTTCCCTTTCTCTCTCTGTCTGCCTCTCTGCCTACTTGTATTCTCTGTCAAATAAGTAATAAATAAATAAAATCTTAAAAAATAAAAAAAATTTAAAAAAATTTAAAAAGTTTTAAAAAAGGACTTTCCATGTGCACAAAAAGTCATGGCACATAACTGTAATAGCTTTATATCAAACTTTCTCCACTTCAACAGAATAATCACTGTTCTATTTACAGTGGGGAAAGGAAGACAAACCCTTCAAGTTAATAAAAAAACTGCACATTTAGAGAAGACTCCTTAGACTTTGCATTTTACATGAATAGTTTTTGCCCAAAGAATTAATTATTTAATAAGCCACTAATTTTAATTGATGTCACTAACAGCAACAGCACACCTTTCTCCATAACAATGCAGATATCACACATTTCTGTGTTGAAAGTGGATAAATTTGACCATGTAAAGTTCAAAAATATCCTTGTGATCCACCCTTTGAAAAAGAATAAGCACTATAAGTTCAACATCCAGCATACTAATTTAAAAGCACATGTTATTATTAACAGCAGCAAAAAACCGGATTAAAAAGTGGGTAGATTTCCAACAACATGGATGGATCTAGAGAGTGTAATACTAAGTAAAAAATCAGTTAGAGAAAGATGACTACCATATGATTTCACTCATATGTGGAATTTAAGAAGCAAAATGAATGCAGAAAAGAAAGAAACAAATAAAAAAATATTCTTACCAAACTGATGGGTACCAGAGGAAAGGTAGGTGGGGGGATGAGTGAAATGGGTGAAGGGGAGTGAGAGTACACTTACCATGATGAGCACTGAGTAATGTATGGAACTGTTAAATTACTATATTAGATACCTAAAATTAATATAATAGTATGTTAGCTATGCTGGAATTAAAATTAAACAAAGGTAAAGAATCTGAATAGACCTTTTATCAAACACATCATACAGATGGGCAGCAGGCACACAAAAAGATATTCAACATCACTAAATATCAGGGAAATGCAAATCAAATGCAATGAAATACCAGCTTAGACAGACCTGTTAGAATTTCTGTCATCAAAAAGACAAGAAATAACAAGTATTGGCAAGATGTGGAGAAAAGGAAATCTTTGCACACTGTTGGTGGGATAGAACTACTGTATGATCCAGCCATTCCACTTCTGGGTATTTATCTAAAGAATATGGAAACACTAATTCAAAAAGATATATTCACCCTGATGTTCACTGCAGCATTATTTACAATAGTTAAGATACGGAAGCAACCTGTGTCTAATGATGGATAAATGAATAAAAATAATGTGGTATATGTATACAATAAACTATGATTCATCTATAAAAAGGAATGAAGTCTTGCCATTTATGATAACATGGATGGACCTTGAAGTTATTATGCTAAATGAAACAGGTCAGATGGAGAAAGACAAATACTGTATGCTTTCTTTTATTTATAGAATCTAAAAGGCAAAGCAAAACAAATAAAACAAAAACAAACTCATAGATAAAAAGAACAAATTGGTGGTTACCAGAGAGGAAGGGCATTGAGAGTGGGCAGAATGGGTAAAAAGGCTCAATTATATGGTGTTGGATAGTAACTAGACTTATGCCGGTAATCACCTTGTACTATATGTATCAAATTATAATCTTGTACACCTGAAACCTATATACCAATTTTCCCTTGTTTTTATTAAAGCATATTTTTATTCCACAAAATAATTTTATAGGTCAGGCTTAGGTATTACATACCATTATCTTTACTCTCTCTGTCTACCTAATCTATCTTTTATATATTAATGAAATGCATACTTCTATTTTCATCAAGATCTGATTTGAAAATTGACACACCTGTCTGATTTTTTCTGATGGCTACACATTCAAAAACATGCATGAGGGATGTTGATCTGTAATGTTTGTTTTTAAAACTGTCCTTACCCACTAATGGCAATGCTTTTAACTACATGGGATGCTGCAGAAAATGGTGATAAAATGCTTGACAGCTGTTAGAATCAAGCAGACCATATTTTTTCTTTCAAAAAGAACATGAACACCAGGGATTCGTCTCCTAGTGCTACTGTCTTTTGGTGATTTAAGTGGCCTGCCATCGCAAGAGAAAGCTGACATTGTGGAGTGGTGGTCCTTTCATGCTTTTTCACTTCATTTTTTTTTTATTTTTTGACAACTTATATTCAGAGTTCCTTTTTTGTTGTTTAGGTGAGGCTCTATAAACAGCAGAAGAAAAGCAAGAAATAAAGAGAGTTTTGATTATGTTTTCTATCTGAATGCTTCTCTTAAACAAAGGATATTTAGTAGAGGAAGATTAAAATTTAAAGTTAAAAACATTTTGAAATTCTCTTTCAAGGTGAAATTATTTATTGTTCATTTGAAATATATTTGTTTTATACCTTAATCACTTAAGAACTCAGACATGAATATATTTTATCAGTTTGTTAGGTTACACATTTTTTTTTTTTTAGAAAATAATAAGATTGGCAAATCATCCTGGTCATTGTAAGCAAGTCAGGAATAAAGACAGTAAAAAGTTATTTTTCTCATTTATTTTTATTTCCCTTCATGACAGAAATATGAAGATGAGAGATAATCACACAAAACTTACACTTTGTATTTGTGTGTGTGTATGTGTGTGTCTGTGTGTGTGCTTTAAACACAGGCATTTTAGAGCCAAATAGTTCTATTGTGAGATAAGTATCATGTTAGGCCCTGAGATTGTCTGATTAAATATATACAATTTATGTATATAGTTTCTCTTTTTCCATCTCCCTAAATGTATGAATTGCCTAAGTATCTGCCCTTAAGCACTTGTCTCTCTTTATATTCTCTCTCTGCGACACAATCCACTCCCAAATATTCATTGATACTGTAAGCTGTCATAATTCCTGGGACCTTCTGATTCCCCTCCCTGTTTACTGGGAGGCAAGCAGTCAGTTTCTCTCAGACAGCTGGAGAGGAGATTGCTACCTGTAGCTGGTCCCCTGGTTCCAACAGAGTTCCTTTGTCTAGAACACAATGGAAATTTGTCATTGCCAATGCTACAAAACACCCCATTATCTATCTACCTGTCTTTTGCATGATATATATGAAAATTTCAAAACATTTCAATGATGTTTATGCCCAAAAGAAGGTGTTGTGTAAGCATAAACATCATGAAGGTGTGAAGATCTACAAAGAGAAAAGGCAATAAAAATGGCTTCATAATTTTGCAAAAAAATCAAAGCAATTCCTCAGCTACCTGCATCCTGTGTTCTCTCTCACAAGGGCATTTATTTATACTGAGAAATTAGTGTTCTAAAACATCTCGCTCTAAGACCTATAAAATTTTAAAAACTGAATGACTTTATAAAGTACATTATTTGATCATAGCCCCACATGGTAACAAAGTACTTCTGACTCACATATTCATAAATATGGGATATTATAAAGTCTTAAACTAGAACTAACCCTTCTTTAGGGGTTAGAATTATAGTTCTTTAGCAGAAGGGAATCAGCCACATCGTGTCATAATAAAAATATAAGAATGAATCATTTTCTGTTTGAAGAAGTGTAGTAAACAGAAAGAAAAGTTGTAAGACTGACTTTGGGAGACTCACTAAAAGAAGGATAAGTTCCACTTTTAGACTTTATATTGTATTTTTTGAGTGTTGTGGAATATTATATATTTTTAAAATAAAAAGCCCAGATGTCCATAAACAGATGAATGGATAAAGAATGTGTGGTATAGATATATACGTACAATGGTGTATTAGTCATCATTAAAAAGAATGAAATCTTGCCATTTGCTATGATGTGGATTGAGCTAGAGGGTATTATGCTAAGAGAAACAAGTCAGAGAAAGACAAATACCATATGATTTCACTTGTGGAATTTAAGAAACAAAATAGATAAACATGGGGGAAGGGAAGGAAAAATAAGATGAAAATAGAGAGGGAAGCAAACCCTAAAAGACTCTAAATTCTAGGAAACAAACTGAGGTTTGCTGGAGGGGAGGTTTTTGGGGGGGAATGGTGTAATTGGGTGATGGGCATTAAGGAGGGCACTTGATATACTGAGCAATGGATTTTATGTGCAACTGATGAATCACTAAATTCTACCCCTGAAACTAATAATACACTATACATTAACTAAAAACAAACAAACAAATAAATAAATAAAAACTGTATTATTATCTCCCACCACACCTGCTCTTACAAGGTGGTTTGTCATTCCTCCCACTGACAGTTGAGGTCTGTATTTTTTCACCTTGCATCTGGATGAAGAGTTATGATTTTTCTGACCGTTGAAGTACTGCAGGAGTGATGCTATGTGACTTGTGAAGAATAGAGATCCACATGATTTTCTCTTGGGAAACTTGCCTTGGAAACCAAGGAGTAATGCTGTGAAGAAGCCAAACCTAGCTTACCCAGAAAAATCATAGAGCGGAACTGAGACCCCCAGTCAAAAGTCACCATCATCCACCAAACATGAGGGAACAAACGTCAAGATTATTTCTTTCCTCAGCTTTTCAGTCTTCCGGTGAGTGCCCCAAGCATTATGGAACAAAGAAGAGACATTCCTCTTTAGTCTGAATTTCCAGTGTTAAGAATTCACAAACATAGTCTTCTACGCCATTGCATTTTTAGGTATATTATTATATAGATATGTGATTGGAACACCTGCTTCTTCTTAGGTCAATAAAGCTTTAGAAGCAATCATAAGAGTGCACCTGGCTGGCTCAGATGGTAGAGCATGTGGTCTTAATCTTGGTGTTGTAAATTCAAGTCCCACATTGGGTGTAGAGATTACTTCGAAGCAAAAATGAGACTCAAGTTATTAGTTAATTTTGCATTTATTTATCTATCTATCTTCAGTTACCCAGCATATAGCACAACATTAGTTTTTGATATAGTATTTAACGATTCATATAACTGGGTGCTGCATGTAACACCCAGTGCTTCTGACTACACATGCCCTCCTTAATACCCATCACCCAGTTACCACATCCTCCCAGACCCTCCCTTCTACAATTCGCAGTTTGGTGTCCAGAGTCCAGAGTCTGTCATGGTTTTTCTCCCTCTCTGATGTCTTCCCATTCAATTTTCCATCCCTTCCCCTGTGGTCTTTGATACTATTCTTTATGTTCCACATGAGAGTGAAACCATATGATCATTGTCTTTTTCTGCTTGAATTATTTCACTTAGCATAATCCCCTCCAATTCCATCAATGTTGATTCACTAAATATACATTTGGAACCATCTGCCAGATCTTTTTATTTGATGATATGTACATGTATTGTTAATAATCCTATAAACCAAATAAAACAAAAATTAATGAAAATTCATAATTATGTGAGTGTGTGTGTGTGTGTGTGTGTGTGTGTGTGTGTGTGCCTGTGTGTAGATAGTCACATTTACATCTGTTCCCTAGTTCCTTGATCCATGCTCTACCGAATCTTGGGTCTTTTTGTCCAGACTACAGAGTCTCTCCATGTAGTCTGATTTTCATTGTCACAATAAACTATTCTCAGTCATATCAAAAAGCACTGGCTGCTCCCCATAGTTGTGCACAAAATGTGGGTACTCTCTGAGAAGCTATTCCCAGGGAAAATCTGCTTTAAAACTCCTTGAAGCTCTCTCAATTCTGCTCTTTATTAATTTCCTCTGTGGTAGTGGTATAGGATATATAGGGTTGAGCATGTTTTCAATTTTTAATATACTATCTGATTTCACTTCTGTCTATAAGAGATTATGAGGAAGATAGTATTTGAAATGTTTGATTTGCTCAAATTTAATATTGGGAAAGAATCAAATAGCTACACTTAGGATAATTAAAGAGAAAATGTACAGAAATCAGACGTGTAGTAGAATGTAGTTTTAGAGTAGGGTTTCGAGAAATATACTTTAATTATTAATGTATTTTTTTGTTTTTTTTTATTTTATTTTTTTATTTTCTTATTTTTTATAAACATATAATGTATTTTTATCCCCAGGTGTACAGGTCTGTGAATCGCCAGGTTTACACACTTCACAGCATTCACCATAGCACATACACTCCCCAATGTCCATAACCCCCCTCCCCCTCTCCCAACCCCACCTCCCCCCAGCAACCCCCAGTTTGTTTTGTGCAATTAAGAGTCACTTATGGTTTTTCTCCCTCCCAATCCCATCTTGTTTCATTTATTCTTCTCCTATCCCCCTAAACCCCCATGTTGCATCTCCATATCCTCATATCAGGGAGATCATATGATAGTTGTCTTTCTCTGATTGACTTATTTCACTAAGCATGATACCCTCTAGTTCCATCCACGTTGTCACAAATGGCAAGATTTCATTTCTTTTGATGGCTGCATAGTATTTCATTGTGTATATATACCACTTCTTCTTTATCCATTCATCTGTTGATGGACATCTAGGTTCTTTCCATAGTTTGGCTATTGTAGACATTGCTGCTATAAACATTCGGGTGCACGTGCCCCTTCGGATCATGACGTTTGTATCTTTAGGGTAAATACCCAGTAGTGCAAATGCTAGGTCATAGGGTAGTTCTATTTTCAACATTTTGAGGAACCTCCATGCTGTTTTCCAGAGTGGTTGAATCAGCTTGCATTCCCACCAACAGTGTAGGAGGGTTCCCCTTTCTCCACATCCTTGCCAGAGTCTCATATCCTGACTTGTTAATTTTAGCCATTCTGACTGGTGTGAGGTGATATCTCATTGTTGTTTTGATTTGTATTTCCCTGATGCTGAGTGATGTGGAGCACTTTTTCTTGTGTCTGTTGGCCATCTGGATGTCTTCTTGGCAGAAATGTCTGTTTATGTCCTCTGCCCATTTCTTGATTGGATTGTTTGTTCTTTGAGTGTTGAGTTTGCTAAGTTTCTTATAGATTTTGGATACTAGCCCTTTATCTGATATGTCGTTTGCAAATATCTTCTCCCATTCTGTCAGTTGTCTTTTGGTTTTGTTAACTGTTTCCTTTGCTGTGCAAAAGCTTTTGATCTTTTTTTTTTCCATTTTATTTATTTTTTCAGCATAACAGTATTCATTCTTTTTGCACAACACCCAGTGCTCCATGCAAAACGTGCCCTCCCCATTACCCACCACCTGTTCCCCCAACCTCCCACCCCTGACCCTTCAAAACCCTCAGGTTGCCCCAACCTCCCACCCCTGACCCTTCAAAACCCTCAGGTTGTTTTTCAGAGTCCATAGTCTCTTATGGTTCGCCTCGCCTCCCCAATGTCCATAGCCCGCTCCCCCTCTCCCAATCCCACCTCCCCCCAGCAACCCCCAGTTTGTTTTGTGAGATTAAGAGTCATTTATGGTTTGTCTCCCTCCCAATCCCATCTTGTTTCATTTATTCTTCTCCTATCCCCCTACCCCCCCATGTTGATTCTCCATGTCCTCATATCAGGGAGATCATATGATAGTTGTCTTTCTCCGATTGACTTATTTCACTAAACATGATACGCTCTAGCTCCATCCATGTCGTCGCAAATGGCAAGATTTCATTTCTTTTGATGGCTGCATAGTATTCCATTGTGTATATATACCACATCTTCTTTATCCATTCATCTGTTGATGGACATCTAGGTTCTTTCCATAGTCTGGCTATTGTAGACATTGCTGCTATAAACATTCGGGTACACGTGCCCCTTTGGATCACTATGTTTGTATCTTTAGGGTAAATACCCAGTAGTACAATTGCTGGGTCATAGGGTGGGAATGCAAGCTGGTGCAACCACTCTGGAAAACAGCATGGAGGTTCCTCAAAATGTTGAAAAAAGCTTTTGATCTTGATGAAATCCCAATAGTTCATTTTTGCCCTTGCTTCCCTTGCCTTTGGAGATGTTCCTAGGAAGATGTTGCTGCGGCTGAGGTCGAAGAGGTTGCTGCCTGTGTTCTCCTCAAGGATTTTGGTGGATTCCTTTCTCACATTGAGGTCCTTCATCCATTTGGAGTCTATTTTCGTGTGTGGTGTAAGGAAGTGGTCCAATTTCATTTTTCTGCATGTGGCTGTCCAATTTTCCCAGCACCATTTATTGAAGAGGCTGTCTTTTTTCCATTGGACATTCTTTCCTGCTTTGTCGAAGATTAGTTGACCATAGAGTTGAGGGTCTATTTCTGGGCTCCTTATTCTGTTCCATTGATCTATGTGTCTGTTTTTGTGCCAGTACCATGCTGTCTTGATGATGACAGCTTTGTAATAGAGCTTGAAGTCTGGAATTGGGATGCCACCCACTTTGGCTTTCTTTTTCAATATCCCTTTGGCTGTTCGAGGTCTTTTCTGGTTCCATATAAATTTTAGGATTATTTGTTCCATTTCTTTGAAAAAAATGGATGGTGTTTTGATAGGGATTACATTAAATGTGTAGATTGCTTTAGGTAGCATGGACATTTTCACAATATTTATTCTTCCAATCCAGGAGCATGGAACATTTTTCCATTTCTTTGTGTCTTCCTCAGTTTCTTTCATGAGTACTTTATAGTTTTCTGCATATAGTTTCTTAGCCTCTTTGGTTAGGTTAATTCCTAGGTATCTTATAGTTTTGGGTGCAATTGTAAATGGGATTGACTCCTTAATTTCTCTTTCTTCTGTCTTGTTGTTGGTGTACAGTAATGCAACTGATTTATGTGCATTGCTTTTATATCCTGACACTTTACTGAATTCCTGTACAAGTTCTAGTAGTTTTTGAGTGGAGTCTTTTGGGTTTTCCACATATAGTATCATATCATCTGCAAAGAGTGATAGTTTGACTTCTTCTTTGCCAATTTGTATGCCTTTAATTTTCTTTTGTTGTCTGATTGCTGAGGCTAGGACTTC